>NC_074679.1:10219406-10249406 GCF_029448725.1 Salvelinus fontinalis
TGTGTGTCAACTCACAGTCAGCTAGAATAAACCTTGTGGTCAACTCACAGTCAGCTAGAATAAACCTTGTGGTCAACTCACAGTCAGCTAGAATAAACCTTGTGGTCACCTCACAGTCAGCTAGAATAAACCTTGTGTGTCAACTCACAGTCAGCTAGAATAAACCTTGTGGTCAACTCACAGTCAGCTAGAATAAACCTTGTGTGTCAACTCACAGTCAGCTAGAATAAACCTCGTGTGTCAACTCACAGTCAGCTAGAATAAACCTTGTGGTCAACTCACAGTCAGCTAGAATAAACCTTGTGGTCAACTCACAGGCAGCTAGAATAAACCTTGTGGTCAACTCACAGGCAGCTAGAATAAACCTTGTGGTCAACTAACAGTCAGCTAGAATAAACCTTGTGGTCAACTCACAGTCAGCTAGAATAAACCTTGTGGTCAACTCACAGTCAGCTAGAATAAACCTTGTGGTCAACTCACAGTCAGCTAGAATAAACCTTGTGTGTCAACTCACAGTCAGCTAGAATAAACCTTGTGTGTCAACTCACAGTCAGCTAGAATAAACCTTGTGTGTCACCTCACAGTCAGCTAGAATAAACCTTGTGTGTCAACTCACAGTCAGCTAGAATAAACCTTGTGTGTCACCTCACAGTCAGCTAGAATAAACCTTGTGTGTCAACTCACAGTCAGCTAGAATAAACCTTGTGGTCAACTCACAGTCAGCTAGAATAAACCTTGTGGTCAACTCACAGTCAGCTAGAATAAACCTTGTGGTCAACTCACAGTCAGCTAGAATAAACCTTGTGGTCAACTCACAGTCAGCTAGAATAAACCTTGTGTGTCAACTCACAGTCAGCTAGAATAAACCTTGTGGTCAACTAACAGTCAGCTAGAATAAACCTTGTGGTCAACTCACAGTCAGCTAGAATAAACCTCGTGGTCAACTCACAGTCAGCTAGAATAAACCTTGTGGTCAACTCACAGTCAGCTAGAATAAACCTTGTGTGTCAACTCACAGTCAGCTAGAATAAACCTCGTGGTCAACTCACAGTCAGCTAGAATAAACCTTGTGGTCACCTCACAGTCAGCTAGAATAAACCTTGTGGTCACCTCACAGTCAGCTAGAATAAACCTTGTGGTCAACTCACAGTCAGCTAGAATAAACCTTGTGGTCACGTCACAGTCAGCTAGAATAAACCTTGTGGTCAACTCACAGTCAGCTAGAATAAACCTTGTGTGTCAACTCACAGTCAGCTAGAATAAACCTTGTGGTCAACTCACAGTCAGCTAGAATAAACCTTGTGGTCAACTCACAGGCAGCTAGAATAAACCTTGTGGTCAACTCACAGTCAGCTAGAATAAACCTTGTGGTCAACTCACAGTCAGCTAGAATAAACCTTGTGGTCAACTAACAGTCAGCTAGAATAAACCTTGTGGTCACCTCACAGTCAGCTAGAATAAACCTTGTGGTCACCTCACAGTCAGCTAGAATAAACCTTGTGGTCACCTCACAGTCAGCTAGAATAAACCTTGTGGTCAACTCACAGTCAGCTAGAATAAACCTTGTGTGTCAACTCACAGTCAGCTAGAATAAACCTTGTGGTCAACTCACAGTCAGCTAGAATAAACCTCGTGGTCAACTCACAGTCAGCTAGAATAAACCTTGTGTGTCAACTCACAGGCAGCTAGAATAAACCTTGTGGTCAACTCACAGTAGGCTAGAATAAACCTTGTGGTCAACTCACAGTCAGCTAGAATAAACCTTGTGGTCAACTCACAGTCAGCTAGAATAAACCTTGTGGTCAACTCACAGTCAGCTAGAATAAACCTTGTGGTCAACTCACAGTCAGCTAGAATAAACCTTGTGTGTCAACTCACAGTCAGCTAGAATAAACCTTGTGGTCAACTCACAGTCAGCTAGAATAAACCTTGTGGTCACCTCACAGTCAGCTAGAATAATCCTTGTGTGTCAACTCACAGTCAGCTAGAATAAACCTTGTGTGTCAACTCACAGTCAGCTAGAATAAACCTTGTGGTCAACTCACAGTCAGCTAGAATAAACCTTGTGGTCAACTCACAGTCAGCTAGAATAAACCTTGTGTGTCAACTCACAGTCAGCTAGAATAAACCTTGTGGTCAACTCACAGTCAGCTAGAATAAACCTTGTGGTCACCTCACAGTCAGCTAGAATAAACCTTGTGGTCAACTCACAGGCAGCTAGAATAAACCTTGTTTTTCAACTCACAGGCAGCTAGAATAAACCTTGTGGTCAACTCACAGTCAGCTAGAATAAACCTTGTGGTCACCTCACAGTCAGCTAGAATAAACCTTGTGGTCAACTCACAGTCAGCTAGAATAAACCTCGTGTGTCAACTCACAGTCAGCTAGAATAAACCTCGTGGTCAACTCACAGTCAGCTAGAATAAACCTCGTGGTCAACTCACAGTCAGCTAGAATAAACCTTGTGTGTCAACTCACAGTCAGCTAGAATAAACCTCGTGTGTCAACTCACAGTCAGCTAGAATAAACCTTGTGTGTCAACTCACAGTCAGCTAGAATAAACCTTGTGGTCACCTCACAGTCAGCTAGAATAAACCTTGTGGTCAACTCACAGTCAGCTAGAATAAACCTTGTGGTCAACTAACAGTCAGCTAGAATAAACCTCGTGGTCAACTCACAGTCAGCTAGAATAAACCTTGTGTGTCAACTCACAGTCAGCTAGAATAAACCTTGTGGTCAACTCACAGTCAGCTAGAATAAACCTTGTGGTCAACTCACAGTCAGCTAGAATAAACCTTGTGTGTCAACTCACAGTCAGCTAGAATAAACCTTGTGGTCAACTCACAGTCAGCTAGAATAAACCTTGTGGTCAACTCACAGTCAGCTAGAATAAACCTTGTGGTCAACTCACAGGCAGCTAGAATAAACCTTGTGGTCAACTCACAGGCAGCTAGAATAAACCTTGTGGTCAACTCACAGTCAGCTAGAATAAACCTTGTGGTCAACTCACAGTCAGCTAGAATAAACCTTGTGGTCAACTCACAGTCAGCTAGAATAAACCTTGTGGTCACCTCACAGTCAGCTAGAATAAACCTTGTGGTCAACTCACAGTCAGCTAGAATAAACCTCGTGTGTCAACTCACAGTCAGCTAGAATAAACCTCGTGGTCAACTCACAGTCAGCTAGAATAAACCTCGTGGTCAACTCACAGTCAGCTAGAATAAACCTCGTGTGTCAACTCACAGTCAGCTAGAATAAACCTCGTGTGTCAACTCACAGTCAGCTAGAATAAACCTTGTGGTCAACTCACAGTCAGCTAGAATAAACCTCGTGGTCAACTCACAGGCAGCTAGAATAAACCTTGTGGTCAACTCACAGTCAGCTAGAATAAACCTTGTGGTCACGTCTCTCATCTCAGACCCAGGCAGGACTGAAAAATAAACTTTGTTTGAGCAACTTCCCTCTCTGCTTTGTATAGCAGTCTACCAACGCTAACATTAGTGTTGAGTGGTTTACTACTATGAATGAGTGTGTGTGTGTGTGTGTGTGCGGTTTCACTTTAATGAGCTTCTGTGACAACAGTACACTGAGAAAGGGTCACACTTTGTAAAGGCAGGCGAAGGGTCACACACACACACACACACACACACTGAGGTCCGAAGTACCAGTCTCGCCTATTTCGCAAACAAAGCATCCTTCACTCATGCTGCCAAACATACCCTCGTAAAACTGACTATCCTACCAACCCTCGACTTTGGTGATGTCATTTACAAAATAGCCTCCAACACTCTACTCAGCAAATTGGATGCAGTCTATCACAGGGCCATCCGTTTTGTCACCAAAGCCCCATATACTACCCACCACTGCGACCTGTATGCTCTCGTTGGCTGGCCCTCGCTTCATATTCATCGCCAAACCCACTGGCTCCAGGTCATCTATAAGTCTTTGCTAGGTAAAGCCCCGCCTTATCTCAGCTCACTGGTCACCATAACAACACCCACCCATAGCATGTGTTCCAGCAGGTATATCTCACTGGTCATCCCCAAAGCCAATTTTTCCTTTGGCCGCCTTACCTTCCAGTTCTCTGCTGCCAATGACTGGAATGAACTGTAAAACTCACTGAAGCTGGAGACTCATATCTCCCTCACTAGCTTTAAGCACCAGCTGTCAGAGCAGCTCACAGATCATTGCACCTGTACATAGCCTTATCTGTAAATAGCCCACCCAACTACCTCATCCCCATATTGTTATTAACGTTTATTTTTTTTGCTCCTTTGCACCCCAGTATCTCTACTTGCACATTCATCTTCTGCACATCTATCACTCGTGTTAATTGATAAATTGTAATTATTTTGCCACTACGGCATATTTATTGCCTTACCTCCCTAATCTTACCTCATTTACACACGCTGTATATAGATTTTTTCTATTGTATTATTGACTGTATGTTTGTTTATGTGTAACTCTGTGTTGTTGCTTGTGTCGCACTGCTTTGCTTTATGTTGTCCAGGTCGCAGTTGTAAATGAGAACTTGTTCTCAACTGGCCTACCTTCTTTAATAAAGGTGAAATAAAAATGTAATATATATATATATATATATACAGTGAGGGAAAAAGTATTTGATCCCCTGCTGATTTTGTACGTTTGCCCACTTTTGGGGTTTTTTTTTGTTGTTATTCTGTCTCTCACTGTTCAAATAAACCTACCTTTAAAATTCTAGACTGATCATTTCTTTGTCAGTGGGCAAACGGACAAAACCAGCAGGGGATCAAATACTTGTTCCCCTCACTGTATATATTGCACATAAATATATTTCACTACAATAGTCATCATGGTCAAGAAACATAATGTTATTTACCAAACACATTTATTTATATGTCATATATATTTAGTATTTACAATATTTACATTACAGGGAAGGTAACCTGCTGTAGGGCTCTGGTAACCTGGTAACCTCATAGGGCTCTGGTAACCTGGCAAATAGGGCTCTGGTAACCTGGTAACCTCATAGGGCTCTGGTAACCTGGTAACCACATAGGGCTCTGGTAACCTGGTAACCACATAGGGCTCTGGTAACCTGGTAACCTCATAGGGCTCTGGTAACCTGGTAACCTCATAGGGCTCTGGTAACCTGGTAACCTCATAGGGCTCTGGTAACCTGGTAACCTCATAGGGCTCTGGTAACCTGGTAACCTCATAGGGCTCTGGTAACCTGGTAACCTCATAGGGCTCTGGTAACCTGGTAACCTCATAGGGCTCTGGTAACCTGGCAAATAGGGCTCTGGTAACCTGGTAACCTCATAGGGCTCTGGTAACCTGGTAACCACATAGGGCTCTGGTAACCTGGTAACCTCATAGGGCTCTGGTAACCTGGTAACCTGCTGTAGGGCTCTGGTAACCTGGTAACCTCATAGGGCTCTGGTAACCTGGTAACCTCATAGGGCTCTGGTAACCTGGCAAATAGGGCTCTGGTAACCTGGTAACCTCATAGGGCTCTGGTAACCTGGTAACCACATAGGGCTCTGGTAACCTGGTAACCTCATAGGGCTCTGGTAACCTGGTAACCTCATAGGGCTCTGGTAACCTGGTAACCACATAGGGCTCTGGTAACCTGATAACCTCATAGGGCTCTGGTAACCTGGTAACCACATAGGGCTCTGGTAACCTGGTAACCTCATAGGGCTCTGGTAACCTGGTAACCTCATAGGGCTCTGGTAACCTGGTAACCTCATAGAGCTCTGGTAAGTGAAGTATAGGGAATAGGCTGTGATGTCAGATTGGTCCTCATTGGGTTGCAAAATTCCGGTAACTTTCCCAAAATTCCCAGGTTTTCCATAAATCCTGAAGCAGTGTGGCAGATTACTCCTCCTGCAGTAGAGAGTCCTGATGCAGAGCACCAGCCTACCAGTCAGGCATTCCATCAGGAATTATATTACTACCAGGTTACCAATCAGGTCATTACATCAGAGATTAGTTTACTTCTGTGGTTCTCTGCATCTGAGTAATGTAGCTGACGAACATATCAGGACGTCTGTCTGTCTGTCTGTCTGTCTGTCTGTCTGTCTGTCTGTCTACGTCTGTCTACGTCTGTCTGTCTGTCTACGTCTGTCTGTGTGACTGTCTACGTCTGTCTGTCTGTCTGTCTGTCTGTCTGTCTGTCTGTCTGTCGGTCTGTCGGTCCGTGCGTCTGTCTGTGTGTATGTCTGTTTGTCTGTGTGTCTGTCTGTCCCTGTGTCCGCCTGTCTGTCTTTGTCTGTCAGTCTTTCTTTCTGTCTACAACCACAGCTCAGAGACCACCAACCAAACTCCAACCAAATGTTTTGTTCTAACCCATGAAGGCATGTCAATGAACACAGAAGCACTCCCGCATAGTGTCATGATATAATCCAAGTGTCGTAAAATAGCATCCACGTGTCGTCATGGTTTTTGGCAGCTGAACTCGGAGATTGTCTGAATGTAGAGTTGAGTAAAATAGAGTAGAGTATGTGTGAGCTTCTATGAACGTCCTAACATAACTAACGTTCCCCATGACACATATAGATAGTACTAGCAGTCTCTCTGTTCATTTTCCAAGGCACTTCTCTCTTTCATGGGCTCTGTTGAGAGAGTTGGAGAGAGAGAGAGATTTAGTGAACTTTGTACTTGGCTGCATGTGGTATTTCTTCCTAGAGAAAGTGGTCTGAGAGGCTTCAGTGGTATTAATAACATATAGAGACATGACAGACTAATGATATATCTGGAGAGACAGAGAGGGGGGGGGAGAGGAGGAGAGAGGGAGGGAGGGGGGAGAGAGAGAGTTGGAGAGAGACAGAGAGGGGGGAGAGAGGAGGAGAGAGGGAGGGAGAGAGGAGGAGAGAGACAGAGAGGGGGAGAGGAGGAGAGAGGGAGGGAGGGAGGGAGGGAGGGAGGGAGGGGGGAGAGAGGAGGAGAGAGACAGAGAGGGGGAGAGGAGGAGGGAGGGAGGGAGGGAGGGGGGAGAGAGAGAGAGAGTTGGAGAGAGACAGAGAGGGGGGGAGAGGAGGAGAGAGGGAGGGAGGGAGGGAGAGAGAGAGGGAGGAGAGAGGAGAGCGACAGAGAGGGGGGAGAGGAGGAGGGAGGGAGGGAGGGAGGGAGAGTTGGAGAGAGACAGAGAGGGGGGGGGGGGAGGAGAGAGGGAGGGAGGGAGGGAGGGAGGGAGGGAGAGAGTTGGAGAGAGACAGAGAGGGGGTGAGAGGAGAAGAGAGGGAGGGAGGGGGGAGAGAGAGAGTTGGAGAGAGACCGAGAGGGGGTGAGAGGAGAAGAGAGGGAGGGAGGGGGAGAGAGAGAGTTGGAGAGAGACCGAGAGGGGGTGAGAGATGGAGAGAGACAGAGAGGGGGTGAGAGGAGGAGAGAGACAGAGAGGGGGGAGAGCGAGAGGCAGGGAGGGACGGCGGGAGAGAGAGAGAGTTGGAGAGAGACAGAGGGGGGGGAGAGGAGGAGAGAGACAGAGAGGGGGGATAGGAGGAGAGAGACAGAGAGGGGGGAGAGAGGAGGAGAGAGGGAGGGAGGGAGGGGGAGAGAGACAGAGTGGGGGGAGAGAGGAGGAGAGAGACAGAGAGGGGGTGAGAGGAGAAGAGAGGGATGGAGGGGGGAGAGAGAGAGTTGGAGAGAGACCGAGAGGGGGTGAGAGGAGGAGAGAGACAGAGGGGGGGGAGAGGAGTAGAGAGACAGAGAGGGGGGAGAGAGGAGGAAAGAGGGAGGGAGGGCGGGAGACAGAGAGTTGGAGAGAGACCGAGAGGGGGTGAGAGTTGGAGAGGGGGGAGACAGGGAGAGAGAGAGAGGGGGGAGACAGGGAGAGAGAGAGAGGGAGGGAGGGACGGCAGGCGGGAGGGAGAAAAAGAAAAGAGCGAAAGAGTAACAGCGATGACAGTCTGATATATATATACCAAAAAAAATTCACTGTTTCACATCTACAATAAAAAACATAATTCTGTTTTCCCCTGTTTAATGTCTTTCTGGAATTCTTTTGATTTGACGACTCTACCACTAAATCAACGGCTACAGATTGACACTGGAATTTACAGACCTACGAACTATTTGTTATTGAATTCAACGACTGAATTATACTGCTATGGAGCTCAGCCCTACAGCACACACACACACACACGCACACGCACACGCACGCACGCACGCACACACACACACACACGCGCGCGCGCACACGCGCGCACGCGCGCACACACCGTCAGACAGTGTACACAGCAGCCTAGCATATAATTCACTTTTACTAGCGGGAGGAAACGAATGCTGATTTATCTGCTATAAAGACACTCATTATATACGCTCTACCCCTTAAACACTGGGATAAAGAGGTGACAAGGTAGAGAGAGAGGGAAGGATGAAAGGAGAGAGGAAACAGCAGAAAGAGGGAAGGAGGGAGAGAGAGAGGTGAAGCGATAGAGAGAAGGAGGGAGAGAGAGAGAGGTGAAGCGATAGAGGGAGAGAGAGGGATAGAGAGAGAGGAAGCGATAGAGAGATAGAGGGAAGGAGGGAAAGAGAAAAAGAGGGAGCGACAGAGAGGGAAAGAAAGAAGGAGGGAGAGAGAGAGAGGAAGAGAGAGGGAAAGAGACAAGGAGGGGAGAGAGGAAGAGATAGAGAGAAGGAGGGCGAGAGAGAGGGAAAGCGAGAAGATGGGAGAGAGAGATAAGAAGGGGAAAAAAGGGAAGGAGAGGAGGGAGAGAGAGAGAGGAAGTGATAGAGGGAAAGAGAGAAGGAGGGAGAGAGAGAGAGGAAAAGAGAGGGAAATAAAGAAGGAGGGGGAGAGAGAGAGTGGAAGAGATAGAGGGAAAGAGAAGGAGGGGGAGAGAGAGGAAGTGATAGAGAGAAGGAGGGAGAGAGCGAGAGAGAGGGGAAAGAGAGAAGGAGGGGGAGAGAGAGTGGAAAGAGAGAGAGGAAGAGGGGGGAGAGAGAGAAGAAGAGATAGGGGAGAGAGAGAGGAAATTATAGAGGGAAAGAGAGAAGGCGGGGGAGAGAGAGGAAGAGATAGAGGGAAAGAGAGGAGGGGAGAGAGAGCGAGAGGAAGAGAAACGAAGGGGGAGAGAGAGGGAAAGAGAGGAGGGGAGAAAGAGAGAGAGGAAGAGAAAAGAAGGGGAGAGAGAGGAAGAGATAGAGGGAAAGAGAGGAGGGGAGAGAGAGAGAGAGAGGGAAGGAAGGAGGGAGAGAGAGAGAGAGAGAGAGAGAGGAAGATAGAAGAAGGGGGGAGAGAGGACGAGATATAGGGAAGGAGATGAGGGGAGAGAGAGAGAGAGAGAGAGGAAGAGGGAAGGAGGGAGAGAGAGAGGTGAAAGGAAGAAAGAGGATGCGATAGAGGGAAAGAGAGAAGGAGGGGGAGAGAGAGAGAGGAAGAGAGAGAAGAAGGGGGAGAGAGAGGAAGAGATAGAGGGAAAGAGAGAAGGAGGGGGAGAGAGAGGGAAAGAGAGGAGGGGAGAGAGAGAGAGAAAGAGAGAGACAGGAAGAGGGAAGGAGGGAGAGAGAGAGGTGAAAGGAAGAGATAGAGGGAAAGAGAGAAGGAGGGGGAGAGAGAGATAGGAAGAGAGAGGCAAAGAGAGAAGGAGGGGGAGAGAGAGGAAGAGGGAAGGAGGGAGAGAGAGAGGTGAAAGGAAGAGAGAGGAAGAGATAGAGGGAGAGAGAGAATGAGGGGGAAAAAGAGAGAGAAGAAGGGGGAGAGAGAGGAAGAGATAGAGGGAAAGAGAGAAGGAGGGGGAGAGAGAGAAAGAGAGAGACAGGAAGAGGGAAGGAGGGAGAGAGAGAGGTGAAAGGAAGAAAGAGGAAGCGATAGAGGGAAAGAGAGAAGGAGGGGGAGAAAGAGAGAGAGGAAGAGAGAGAAGAAGGGGGAGAGAGAGGGAAAGAGAGGAGGGGAGAGAGAGAGAGAAAGAGAGAGACAGGAAGAGGGAAGGAGGGAGAGAGAGAGGTGAAAGGAAGAGAGGAAGAGATAGAGGGAAAGAGAGAAGGAGGGGGAGAGAGGCAAAGAGAGAAGGAGGGGGAAAGAGAGGAAGAGGGAAGGAGGGAGAGAGAGAGGTGAAAGGAAGAGAGAGGAAGAGATAGAGAAAGTGAGATAATCTTCCATAGTCTTACCAGGTTATTCTACCTCTCTGTACACCTCTGACTGCCTGCCAGTCTGGTAAGAAGACGGGCACACCTCTTATAGTCTGAAAAACAACACCACAGGTCAGTCTACAAACAACAATGTTTTGAGTAACTCACACATTGTTAGAGTAAGTCATTATTGCTGGAATGCATCGTTGTTATAATTTAGAATAATGACATATACACTGAGTGCACAAAACATTAGGAACACCTGTTCTTTCCATGAAGTAGACTGACCAGGTGAATCCAGGCTATGATCCCTTATTGATGTCACTTGTTAAATCCACTTCATTCAGTGTAGATGAAGGGGAGGAGATTAAAGCAGGATTTTTAAGCTTTGAGACAATTGAGACATGGATTGTGTGTGTGTGCCATTCAGAGGGTGAATGGACAAGACAAAATATTGAAGTGCTTTTGAATGGGGTATGGTAGTAGGTGCCAGGCGCACCGGTTTGTGTCAAGAACTGCAACGCTGCTGGGTTTTTGCATGCTCAATAGTTTCCTGTGTGTATCAAAAATGGACGACCACCCAAAGAAAATACAGCCAACTTGACACAACTGTTGGAAGCATGACAAATGATGCTGGAGGGGATGGCTGACGTTTTACTCCTAACCAACTGTTCTATTTTCTTATTTGTTTTTGCGTTGTTTGTAACTTATTTTTTTTAAATGAATTTGATATACTGCTTTCCCGGGAACAGGCCCAAATCCCCGTCATTTGATATACTGCTTTCCCGGGAACAGGCCCAAATTCCCGTCATTTGATATACTGCTTTCCCGGGAACAGGCCCAAATCCCCGTCATTTGATATACTGCTTTCCCGGGAACAGGCCCAAATCCCCGTCATTTGATATACTGCTTTCCCGGGAACAGGCCCTAATCCCCGTCATTTGATATACTGCTTTCCCGGGAACAGACCCAAATCCCCGTCATTTGATATACTGCTTTCCCGGGAACAGGCCCAAATCCCCGTCATTTGATATACTGCTTTCCCGGGAACAGGCCCAAATTCCCGTCATTTGATATACTGCTTTCCCGGGAACAGGCCCAAATCCCCGTCATTTGATATACTGCTTTCCCGGGAACAGGCCCAAATCCCCATCATTTGATATACTGCTTTCCCGGAAACAGGCCCAAATCCCCATCATTTGATATACTGCTTTCCCGGGAACAGGCCCAAATCTCCGTCATTTGATATACTGCTTTCCCGGGAACAGGCCCAAATCTCCGTCATTTGATATACTGCTTTCCTGGGAACAGGCCCAAATCCCTATCATTTGATATACTGCTTTCCCGGGAACAGGCCCAAATCCCCGTCATTTGATATACTGCTTTCCCGGGAACAGGCCCAAATCCCCGTCATTTGCGTGAAGAAAAGATGGAGAAAAAGGGGTCGGAGGTCGGGCTTCCTTCGGAAAATTCTTAGGCAAGTGAGTACACCTCCCCTATCATCCGTTCAATTGGCCAATGTCATTGGAAAAGAAAATGGATGATTTGCGACCAAGACCATCCTACCAACGGGACATTAAAAACTGTACTATCGAGTCGTGGCTGAACGGCGACACGGATAATATAAAACTGACGGGATTATATATTCATCGGCAGGACAGAGAAATTATATCTGCTAAAACGAGGAGCGGGGGTGTGTGCCTATTTGTCAATAACAGCTGGTGCGCGATGTCTAATATTAACCTCTCTAGGGTATGTGGGACGGTGGTGTCTCGCCTCGTCAACAGCCAGTGAAACTGCAGGGCGCCAAATTCAAAACAACAGAAATCCCATAATTATAATTCCTCAAACATACATGTATTTTACACCATTTTAAAGATACACTTGTTGTAAATCCAGCCACAGTGTCCGATTTCAAAAAGGATTTACGACGAAAGCAAACCAAACGATTATGTTTGGTCAGAGCCAAATCACAGAAAAACACAATTTTTCCAGCCAAAGAGTGGAGTCTCAAAAAGCAGAAATATAGATCAAATGAATCACTAACCTTTGAGGATCTTCATCAGATGACACTCATAGGACTTCATGTTACACAATACATGTATATTTTGTTTGGTAAAGTTCATATTTATATCCAAAAATCTGAGTTTACATTGGCGCATAATGTTCCGTAGTTCCAAAACAACATTTTGCAAAGAGCCACATCAATTTACAGAAATAGTCATCATAATTGTTGATGAAAATACAAGTGTTATACATGGAATTTTAGATCCACTTCTCCTTAATGCAACCGGTGTGTCAGATTTCAAAAATACTTTACTTTACGGAAAAAGCAAACCATGCAATAATCTGAGTACAGCGCTCAGACGACAAATCAACCCAAAGAGATATCTGCCATGTTGGAGTCAACATAAGTCAGAAATAGCATTATAAATATTCACTTACCTTTGATGATCTTCATCAGAATGCACTCCCAGGAATCCCAGTTCCACAATAAATGTTTGTTTTGTTCGATAATGTCCATCATTTATGTCCAAATAACTCCTTTTGGTTTGTGCGTTCAGTACACAATCTAAACTCAGGACGGGTGGGCAGGTCCAGGCAAAAGTTCAGACGAAAAGTAATATTACAGTCCGTAGAAACATGTCAAACGAAGTATAGAATCAATCTTTAGGATGTTTTTAACAAAAATCTCCAATAATATTCCAACCGGAGAATTCCTTTGTCTTCAGAAATGCGATGGAACTCAAGCTAACTCTCACATGAACGCACATGGTCAGCGCATGGTCAGCTCATGGCAGACCTTACTCAATCCCCTCTCATTTGCCCCACCTCACAGTAGAAGCATCATACAAGGTTCTAAAGACTGTTGACATCTAGTGGAAGCCTTAGGAAGTGCAACATGACCCCATTTCCACTGTATCTTGGATAAGCAAAGAGTTGAAAAACTAAAAACCTCAAATTTCCCACTTCCTGGTTGGATTTTTTCTCAGGTTTTTGCCTGCCATATGAGTTCTGTTATACTCACAGACATAATTCAAACAGTTTTAGAAACTGCAGAGTGTTTTCTATCCAAATCCACTAATAATATGCATATCCTAGCATATGGGCCTGAGTAGCAGGCAGTTTACTCTGGGCACGCTTTTCATCCGGACGTGAAAATACTGCCCCCAACCCCAAAGAAGTTAAAGATAAACTGTAGACGACACTATCTACCAAGAGAGTTTTCATCAATATTTTTCGTAGCTGTTTATTTACCACCACAAACCGATGCTGGCACTAAGACTGCACTCAACAAGCAGTATAAGGCCATAAGCAAACAGGAAAATGCTCATCCAGAAGCGACACTCCTAGTGGCCAGGGATTTTAATGAAGGCAACTTAAATCCGTTTTACCTAATTTCTACCATCATGTCACATGTGCAACCAGAGGGCAGAAAAAACTCTAGACCACCTTTACTCCACACACACAGAGACACGTACAAAGCTCTCCCTCACCCTCCATTTGGCAAATCTGACCAGAGTTCTATCTTCCTGATTCCTGATTACAAGCAAAAATTAAAGCAGGAAGTACCAGTGACTCGCTCAATACGGAAATGGTCAGATGACGCGGATGCTACGCTGCAGGACTGTTTTGCTAGCACAGACTGGAATATGTTCCGGGATTCATCCAATGTCATTGAGGAGTATACCCTCTCAGTCATCGGCTTTATCAGTAAGTGCATCGACGACGTCGTCCCCACAGTGAACGTACGTACATATCCCAACCAGAAACCATGGATTACAGGCAACATCCGCATCGAGCTAAAGGTTAGAGCTGCCCTGTTCAAGGAGCTGGACATTAATCCGGACGCTTATAAGAAATCCTGCTATGCCCTCAGACGAACCATCAAACAGGCAAAGCATCAATACAGGATTAAGATCGAATCCTACTACTCCGGCTCTGACGCTCGTCAGAAGTGGCAGGGCTTGAAAACTATTTTGGACTACAAAGGGTAACCCAGCCATGAGCTGCCCAGTGACGCGAGCCTACCAGACGAGCTAAATGCCTTTTATGCTCGTTTCGAGGAAAGCAACACTGAAGCATGCATGAGAGCACCAGCTGTTCCAGACGACTGTGTGATAACGCTCTCGGTAGCTGATGTGAGCAAGACCTTTAAACTTGTCAACATTCACAAAGCCGCAGGGCCAGACAGATTACCAGGACGTGTACTCAAAGCATGCACGGACCAGCTGACAAGTGTCTTCACTGACATTATCAACCTCTCCCTGACCGAGTCTGTAATACCTACATGTTTCAAGCAGACCACCATAGTCCCTGTGCCCAAGGAAGCGAAGGTAACCTACCTAAATGATTACCACCCCGTAGCACTCACTTCGGTAGCCGTGAAGTGCTTTGAAAGGCTGGTCATGGCTCACATCAACAGCATCATCCCGGATACCCTAGATCCACTCCAATTCACATACCGCCCCAACAGATCCACAGAGGACGCAATCTCAATTGCACTCCACACTGCCCTTTCCCACCTGGACAAAAGGAACACCTATGTCAGAATGCTGTTCATTGAACACAGCTCAGCGTTCAACACCATAGTGCCCACAAAGCTCATTACTAAGCTAAGGACCCTGGGACTAAATACCTCCCTCTGCAACTGAATCCTGGACTTCTTGACGGGCCGCCCCCAGGTGGTAAGGGTAGGCAACAACACGTCTTCCACGCTGATCCTCAACACTGGGGCCCCACTGGGGCCCCCCTTCCTGTACTCCCTGTTCACCCACGACTGTGTGGTCAAACACGACTCCAACACCATCATTAAATTTGTTGACGACACAGTGGAAGGCCTGATTACCGATAACGATGAGACAGCCTATAGAGAGGAGGTCAGAAACCTGGCTGCGTGGTGCCAGGACAACAACCTCTCCCTCAATGTGAGCAAGACAAAGGACCTAATCGTGGACAACAGGAAAAGGGGGGCCAAACAGGCCCCCATTAACATCGACGGGGCAGTAGTGGAGCGATTTGAGAGTTTCAAGTTCCTTGGTGTCCACATCACAAACATACTATCAAACTATCACACACCAAGACAGTCGTGAAGAGGGCACGACAACACCTTTTCCCCCTCAGGAGACTGAAAAGATTTGGCATGGGCCCCCAGATCCTCAAAAAGTTCTACAGCTGCACCATCGAGAGCATCCTGACAGTTGCATCACAGCCTGGTATGGCAACTGCTCAGCATCTGACTACTACTGACACTACAGAGGGTAGTGCGTACGATCCAGTACTTCACTGGGGCCAAGCTTCCTGCCATCCAGTACGTGTATGCTAGGCGTTGTCATAGACTGTTCTCTCTGCTACCTCACGGCAAGCAGTACTGGAGCCCCAAGTCTAGGACCAAAAGGCTCCTTAACAGCTTCTACCCCCAAGTCATAAGACTGATGAACAATTAATAAAATGGCCCCCAGACTATTTACATTGACCCCCCCTCCCCCATTAGTTTGTACACTGCTGCTACTCGTTGTTTATTATCTACTCATAGTCACTTCACCCCTACCTACATGTACACTGCTACTACTCGCTGTTTATTATCTACTCATAGTCACTTCACCCCTACCTACATGTACACTGCTGCTACTCGTTGTTTATTATCTACTCATAGTCACTTCACCCCTACCTACATGTACACTGCTGCTACTCGTTGTTTATTATCTACTCATTGTCACTTCCCCCCTACCTACATGTACACTGCTGCTACTCGCTGTTTATTATCTACTCATAGTCACTTCACCCCTACCTACATGTACAAATTACCTCGACTAACCTGTACCCCTGCACATTGTCCAGTACCGGTAGCACCTGCATATAGCCTCGTTATTGTGATTTTATTGTGTTACTTTTTATAATTTTTTACTTTAGTTTATTTGTTAAATATTTTCTTAACTCTTTCTTGAACTGCATTGTTGCATTGAACTTGTCAGTAAGTATTTCACTTTAAGGTCTACTACACCTGTTGTATTCTTTGCATGTGACAAATAAAGTTTGATTTGATTGGAGTCAACATGGTCCAGCATCCCAGTGGAACGCTTTCGACACCTTGGAGAGTCCATGACCCGACGAGTTGAAGTTGTTTTGAGGGCGTAGGGGGGGGTTCATGTAAGGTGTTCCTAATGTTTGAAAAACAGTGTATATACAATACCAGTCAAAAGTTTGGAAACACCTACTCATTCCAGGGCTTTTCTTTATTTTTACTATTTTATACCTTAAATAATAGTGAAGACATCAAAACTATGAAATAACACTTATGGAATCATGTAGTAACCAAAACCAATCAAAATATATGTTATATTTGAGATTCTTCAAAGTAGCCACCCTTTGCCTTGATGACAACAGTTTCATGAGGTAGTCACCTGGAATACATTTCAATTAACAGGTGTGCCTTGTTAATTTGTGGAATTTCTTTCCTTCTTAATGCGTTTGAGCCAATCTGTTGTGTTGTGACAAGGTAGGGGTGGTATACAGAAGGTAGCCCTATTTGGTAAATGACCAAGTCCATATTATGGCAAGAACAGCTCAAATAAGCAAAGGGAAATGACAGTCCATCATTTCTTTAAGACACGAAGGTCAGTCAATATGGAAAATGTCAAAAACTTTTAAAGTTTCTTCAAGAACTTTGCAGTCGCAAAAGCCATCAAGTGTTATGATGAAACTGGCTCTCATGAGAACCGCCACAGGAAAGGAAGACCCAGAGTTACCTCTCCTGCAGAGGATAAATGCATTAGTTACCAGCCTCAGAAATTTCAGGCCAAATAAATGCTTCATGGAGTTCAAGTAACATACACATCTCAACATCAACAGTTCAGAGGAGACTGCGTGAATCAGGCCTTCATGTTCAAATTGCTTCAAAGAAAACCACCACTTAAGTGCACCAATAAGAAGAAGAGACTTGCTTGGGCCAAGAAACATGAGCAATGGACATTAGACCGGTGGAGATCTGTCCTTTTGTCTGATGAGTCCAAATTTGAAAATTTTGGTTCCAACCGCCGTGTCTTTGTGAGACGCAGAGCAGATGTCGTTCCCGCCGTGAAGCATGGAGGAGGAGGTGTGTTGGTGTGGGGAAACTTTGTTGGTGACACTGTTAGTGATTTATTTAGAATTCAAGGCACACTTAACCAGTATTGTTACCACAGCATTCTGCAGTGATAAGCATTCCCATCTGGTTTGCACTAAGTGGGACTATCATTTGTTGTCAACAGGACAATGACCCTAAACACACCTACAGACTGTGTAAGGGCTAGTTGACCGAGAAGGAGAGTGATGGAGTGCTGCATCAGATGACCTGGCCTCAACAATCACCCAATCTCAACCCAATTGAGATGGTTTATAATGAGTTGGACCGCAGAGTGAAGGAAAAGCAGACAACTAGTGCTCAGCATATGTGGGAGCTCCTTCCAAACTGTTGGAAAAACATTACAGGTGAAGCTGGTTGAGATAACGCCAACAGTGTGCAAAGCTGTCATCAAGGCAAAAGGTGGCTACATTGAAAAATCTAAAAATCTAAAATAGATTTTGATTTGTTTAACACTTTTTTTTTGGTTACTAAATGAATCCATATGTGTTATTTCCTAGTTTTAATGTCTTTTACTATTATTCTGCAATGCAGATTTTTTTTTTTAAATAAAAAAAACACCTTGAATGAGTAGGTGTATACTGTGTATACTGCTTCTGTGTATAGTTGCCATTCTGATATCTGTTTAGTCAGATAGGGTCAGGGCAGACACAAGACATGTCACAAGATGATAGCAGCTTAGAGTTGTACAAATCTGGTAACTTTTCAAAAAATTCCCAGAAATGTTCCAGAATTCCTGGTCGATGGATTCCGGAACCAGGATTTCAAGAAAAAAGTTATTTTGCAACCCCTTATCAGAGGTATATGAGTGTAATGACTGTGATAGGGGCAATACGCTTGGCTGTAGATATACATCTGGCTTTCCCTCCCTATCTTCCGCGCGTGTGTGTGTGTGTGTGTGTGTGTGTGTGTGTGTGTGTGTGTGTGTGTGTGTGTGTGTGTGTGTGTGTGTGTGTGTGTGTGTGTGTGTGTGTGTGTGTGTGTGTGCGGGTGTGTGCGGGTGTGTGCGGGTGTGTGTGCATGTGTGCATGTGTGCGGGTGTGCGCGTGTGTGTGTGTGTGTGTGTGTATATTTCCATATATTTCCGCCAGTAATACTCACAGGCAGGGATGGTACAGTCTCTGGTGTTGTGGTATAGTCTATAGAAATGTTTCCTACACTTTGGGTTAAAGTATAGTGGACCTGAAACACACACAGAGACACAGACAGAAGTTACACTGGTGAACACACACACACACACACACACACACACACACACACACACACACACACACACACACACACACACACACACACACACACACACACACACACACACACACACACACACACACAGAGAGAGAGAGAAGCAGTAGTGTCTGACCTGTTAGGTGTTTGAGGAACTTCTCCTTTTGCCTCAGGTCTCTTGGGAACACCTCTGCGAGTACAGGAAATAAACACCATTTTGACCACACGAAAGCAGGACTGACGGACAACTTGTGGGAAAAAGTGTGTTTTTGATTGGGTGTGTTTACCAGTGTCAGTGAAATTAGATAGCATCAACTTGATTACCACATCAAACAAGAGATACCATCGACTTGATTACCACATCAAACAAGAGATACCATCGACTTGATTACCACATCAAACAAGAGATAGCATCAACTTGATTACCACATCAAACAAGAGATAGCATCTCATTGATTACCACATCAAACAAGAGATAGCATCTCCTTGATTACCACATCAAACAAGAGATAGCATCAACTTGATTACCACATCAACAAAACATGAGCAAGAAGGGGGGATTGACACAGCAGATCCAAATTACAACAATTGAGAGGGAAAATTATACGTATTTATTATTTTTAAAGGGTCAATAGTAGCAGGTATCCAGCTTAACGATGATGTTGTTTCCATGGTGAGATGTGTTACTATAGGTTAATGACTGACCTATGATGTTGTCTCCATGGTGAGATGTGTTACTATACTTCTTGTTAATAGGGGGGCGCTGTTTTCACTTTGGAAAAAATCGTGCCCAATTTAAACGGCCTCGTGCTCTGTTCTAGATCATACAATATGCATATTATTATTACTATTGGATAGAAAACACTCTGAAGTTTCTAAAACTGTTTGAATTATATCTGTGAGTAAAACAGAACTCATTTGGCAGCAAACTTCCATACAGGAAGTGAAAAATCTGAAAACGAGGCTCTGTTTCAGGGCCTGCCTATTCAACTGGCTTTTATTTATCGACATGTATGCACTTCATACGCCTTCCACTAGATGTCAACAGGCAGTGGAAGGTGGAATGGGGTGTCTAGCTTGATCTGAGGCCGAATAAGAGCTTTTGGAGAGATAGGCCCGGTATTTTCTTTGTCTTCGACGGCGCGCGGGGGAGCTCGACATTGTCTTCTGAAAAGCGTTCGGTATACACGGCGAATATCTCCGGCTCTGATTTTATTTGAAACATATTAGAAAAACATCATAAAGTAGGTTTCTTCAACCAAGTTTTATCAGTTTATTCAACGTTTAATGGGACTTTTGGAGTTTTCCGTTCTTTGCGCCAAGAGAGGATGGGAATGTTAGCAACCTTGGCTAGCATTGTGGCGCGAATTCGACAGAAGAAATGGACATTCTAAAACCAAACAACAATTTATTCTGGAAATAGGACTCCTTGTACAACATTCTGATGGAAGCTCAGCAAAAGTAAGAAAACATTTATGATGTTATTTCGTATTTCTGTGTAATATGTTGATGCCTAATCTCCGCCGTGTTGGTGAGCGCTGTCTCACAATAACCCAAGCTGTATGTTGTGGTAAAGTTATTTTTAAAAATCTAACACAGCGGTTGCATTAAAAACCAGTGTATCTTTCATTTGCCATGCAACAAGTATTTTTATGTAAAGTTTATGATGAGTTCTTTGGTCAGATTAGGTGAGTGTCCAAAATATCTCCGGACATTCTGGGGAAATGTTGCTACGTATTCACAATGTATAACCACGATTTGCAGCTCTAAATATGCACGTTTTCGAACAAAACATAAATGTATTGTATAACATGATGTTATAAGACTGTCATCTGATGAAGTTGTCCAAAGGTTAGTGATTAATTCTATATCTATTGCTGGTTTTTGTGAAAGCTACCTTTGCGGTGAATAAATGCTTTTGTGTGTTTGGCTATTGTGGTAAGCTAATATAATTCTATAATGTGTTTTTGCTGTAAAACACTTAATAAATCGGAAATATTGGCTGGATTCACAAGATGTTTATCTTTCATTTGCTGTACACCATGTATTTTTCATAAATGTTTTATGATGAGTATTTATATATTTCACGTTGCTCTCTGTAATTATTCTGGCTGCTTTGGTGCTATTTTTGATGGTGGCTGCAATGTAAAACTATGATTTAAACCTCAAATATGCACATTTTCGAACAAAACATAAATGTATTGTATAACATGTTATAAGACTGTCATCTGATGAAGTTGTTCAAGGTTAGTGATGAATTTTATCTCTATTTTGTCGGTTTTGTGAAAGCTACCTATGCGGTGGAAACATGGTGAAAATATGCGGTTTTGTGTTTGGCTATTGTGGTTAGCTAATAGAAATACATATTGTGTTTTCGCTGTAAAACATTTTAAAAATCGGAAATGATGGCTGAATTCACACGATGTTTATCTTTCATTTGCTGTATTGGACTTGTGATTTCATGAAAATTATATTATATGATATCCCTGTCCCGTTAGGTTAGGCTCTGCTAGTTAGCGTTTTTGATGAGGAGGATCCCAGATTCGGGAGGGTGATGAAGTAGAGGTTAATGACTCATCTATGATGTTGTCTCCATGGTGATATGTGTTACTAATGGTTAATGACTCATCTATGATGTTGTCTCCATGGTGAGATGTGTTACTAATGGTTAATGACTGACCTATGATGTTGTCTCCATGGTGAGATGTGTTACTAATGGTTAATGACTCATCTATGATGTTGTCTCCATGGTGAGATGTGTTACTAATGGTTAATGACTGACCTATGATGTGTTCTCCGTGATGAGACTTGTTCACTTCATTCCTCTCCTTGGTCTCCAAGGTGAACTCCTGTTTTTTGGCGGGGTAGCGCACGTGTACCTCGTGCTGCTGCTGCCGCGTCAGACGCACCTTGTCCATGATGAGCTCCAGGAGGTTGCGTCCGTCCGTGCGCGCCCCTGTACTCGCCCCCGGGGTCACGTGCACAGAGCTCTGTTTGCAGAATCCAGCGGTCAGCAGGAGGACCAGCAGCGCCAGTAGGACGGGGGCACGCAGCGAACTCATCGCTCCTACCCCTGGGACCACGTCTTCCCCGCGTTGAACCTCCTCACACTACCCTGTAAACAAACACAGGCTCAACATTTAGCATACAGAAAAGCTAATTTGGTGTTACTCCATGAACAACAGTTGACCTTAGATATCCGAGATATAGACAGATGTTCTCCTACCTAACACTCTCCCCTCCTGCCAAACACTCTCCCCTCCTGCCAAACACTCTCCCCTCCTGCCTAACACTCTCCCCTCCTGCCAAACATTCTCCCCTCCTGCCAAACACTCTCTCCTCCTTCCTAACACTGTCTCCTCCTTCCTAACACTGTCTCCTCCTTCCTAACACTGTCTCCTCCTGCCAAACACTGTCTCCTCCTGCCAAACACTGTCCCCTCCTGCCAAACACTCTCCCCTCCTGCCAAACACTCTCCCCTCCCGCCTAACACTGTCTCCTCCTTCCTAACACTGTCTCCTCCTTCCTAACACTGTCTCCTCCTACCTTACACTGACTCCTCCTACCTAGCACTGACTCCTCCTACCTAACACTGACTCCTCCTACCTAACACTGACTCCTCCTACCGAACACTGACTCCTCCTACCTAACACTGACTCCTCCTACCTAACACTGACTCCTCCTACCTAACAGCGGTTTTCAGCCACGGCTGAACAGTTTGTTTGTGTGTTTAACTCTGCCTGTAAACACGCTGGGTGATTCAGAATCCATTGAAGAGCTTGAACGATTCATTGACGAGAGATACTTACGAACTCAAAGAAACATGTTGCTGGTTTCGGAGGATTCAAGCGTTTTTAAGGACAACCAACCAAATCAACAAAACAAAACCAGGTTGGCCAATAGGTATCAACGATGGAACCAAACCCTCCCCTAGTAAGGGGGCGCGTGTGGCGAGTGGGGAGAGGTTTACTGATATGGATGTGGACTTGTTAAAATCCATCAATGAAAGGCTTGCCAAACTTGATATCTTGGATATATTACGAGAGGACATCAATGCATTATGTGCTAGTCTAGAATTCAGCCAACGTCAGATTGATGATCTAAGGAAAGAGAACACAGCGCTGAAAGGTTCTGTAGACTCTATTCATAGCAAGGTGGAGGTGGTGCAAAGGGAGAACAAACAACTTAAAGAAACCTTGCTTGATGTACGGTGTCGATCAATGCAGAACAATCTAATATCCTCAGGGATAGCGGAGAATGACAACAGCAGAGGCTGTGAGGACACAGTCCAAGACTTTATGTCAGCTCAACTAAAACTGCCCACTGATGTTGTGCGTAATGTCACTTTCTCCAGAGTCCATAGAAGAGGTAAGGCCTCTGGAAATAGGCCACGGGCTATTATTGCATGTTTTGACACATTTAAGCAAAAGGAAATGACGAAGAACATGGGTAGAGTACTCAGAAACACTGATTCTGGAATGAATGATCACTTCCCCACCCGAGATCAATGAAAGGGGAAAAAAAACTATATCCCATCAGGAAGGAAAAGCGTTGCCTGAATCAACGAGTCTCCATGGTGATGGATAAACTTTATATCAACGGGCAATTGTATCAGGACTTTAGAGTAACTCCCTGGCTATTTTAATTTAATGTTCAAATGTGAGTTTGTGTGTTGTAGTGTATCATGACAACTTCAACTATAATGAATACATGCTCTATTGATCTCCACTATAATGAATACATGCTCTATTGATCTCCACTATAATGAATACATGCTCTATGGATCTCCACTATAATGAATACATGCTCTATGGATCTCCACTATAATGAATACATGCTCTATGGATCTCCACTATAATGAATACATGCTCTATGGATCTCCACTATAATGAATACATGCTCTATGGATCTTCACTTGATAAGGAAAGGGCTGCATATAGCTCAGGTTAATGTATGTAGCCTTCCTAACAAAATACATGAGGTTTTTAACTTGGTCAACATAAATAATATTCATATTTTAGCTTTGACCGAAACGCATTAAGATTCATCTTTAAATGATGGGCAAATGAACATTCAAGGATATAGTCTACTGAGAAGGGACAGAAATCATAGATATAGTCTACTGAGAAGAGATAGGAATAGGAATGGTGGGGGTGTAGCACTGTACATTCAGAATCATATACCTTTTAAGAGGAGGGATGACCTTAATGTATGTCAAATAGAGGCACTATGGGCTCAGGTACATCTACCTCACCAGGCACCCATATTGGTAGGATGTGTGTATAGACCTCCTAGCTCTAAGGTGTCCTTAGCTGGATGACTTATGTACTGGGTTTGACCGGGCCACAGATAGCAACAGAGATGTATTTATCCTGGGTGGTTTGAATATAAATTGGAAGGATCACAATAATTTGAATAGAACAAAATTGATGAGATATGCCAAGAACTGTGGTTTGAAACAAATGGTTAATGATAGTACTAGATCTTCAATTAAGTTGGGTCATCGTTCAGGCACATGCATTGATCTGATTTTCTGTAATATACCATTGCAATGCTTAAAAACCAGATCAATGCCAGTGGGCTGGACAGACCATAATATTGTGACCATAACCATGAACACCAAGGTTCCAAAGAAACCCCCTAGGATTGTGGTTAAAATAAATGTTAAAACATTTAATCATGAGCTATTTCTAAATGATTTGGCTGCTGTACCTTGGGAGCTGATTTATCTAGAGGATGATTTAAATCACACTACAGAATGTTTTATTGATTTGCTCACTGAGGTAATGGACCATCATGCCCCAATAAGAAAGAGTACAGTTGGTGCGCGTCCATCTCCGTGGATTGATGATGAACTGGGTGAGGCTTTTTCTCAAAGAAATATGGCAAAAGTCTTAGCAGCCAAGTCAAAATTAGAAATTGATGAATTGAATTATAGAACATTTCGTAATTATGCAGTTAAATTGAATCGAAAGAAAAAAAAAGTTATTTTACAACAATGCTTTTATTGATTGTAAAAATGATTCTAAAAAGGTATGGAACACAGGTAAGGGCTTCCTTGGTACATCTATCTCATCATGCCCATCTAGTGTGGAGGTTGGTACATCTATCTCGTCATGCCCATCTAGTGTGGAGGTTGGTACATCTATCTCGTCATGCCCATCTAGTGTGGAGGTTGGTACATCTATCTCATCACTCCCATCTAGTGTGGTGGTTGGTACATCTATCTCGTCATGCCCATCTAGTGTGGAGGTTGACGGGAGAATCATAACAAAACCAGTTGATATTGCCAATCATTTTTGCAGATTTTTTTACACAGAAAATGTAATTACTGAGCAACAATGTAGACATACATTCTTCCAAACAAGCTATTGTCCAATGGATTGATGATCATATTATGAGCAACAAGATCTGCTCTGTTAGTCTGAAAACAGTGTCAGTGGAGAAGGTGTTAAACCTATTGAAGTCATTACCTGATGGTAAATCTACAGGTCCTACCTAACACTGTCTCCTCCTACCTAACACTTTCTCCTCCTACCTAACACTGGCCCCTACTACTCACAAAAACAGCACCACCTTTCCACTGATGGATCATGGTACGAATCATATCTGTTTGAGATGGCTCTGTGAGTAACCCTCTATTGTAGAGCAGCTGTACACTTGTCTATGGGAGGTTTGTACAGGAACTGGCAGCATCTTCTGAGGGTAGAGTCAGTTACTTAACCACCCGACCACCTCGTAGACTTCAGTCCCTGCATAGATGTAGCGTCTTCCTGCTGAGTGTATGAAAATGCTCCTGCTCTGTAGAGGATCAAGTCTTATTGGGGACAGTGTCTGATGAAAACCGTCCCGTTGTAGGTGATAAACCGGAGGAGACAGCATCCTCATCCTACACTCCAGTAGCTACTTGAAAGAGCCCAGCAGTGCAGCAATGCCCCCCTTTAGACCTCAACGCAGCACCCGGGAAGACTTGATAGAGGACACTACTGTTATGACACACAATGACTTCCAACCACGAACAGCCAGATCAACAGGGTGTTGGGTCACTATGAACAACCAGATCAACAGGGTGTTGGGTCACTATGAGCAGCCAGATCAACAGGGTGTTGGGTCACTATGAACAGCCAGATCAACAGGGTGTTGGGTCACTATGAGCAGCCAGATCAACAGGGCGTTGGGTCACTATGAACAGCCAGATCAACAGGGCGTTGGGTCACTATGAACAGCCAGATCAACAGGGCGTTGGGTCACTATGAACAGCCAGATCAACAGGGCGTTGGGTCACTATGAACAGCCAGATCAACAGGGCGTTGTGTCACTATGAACAGCCAGATCAACAGGGTGTTGGGTCACTATGAACAGCCAGATCAACAGGGTGTTGGGTCACTATGAGCAGCCAGATCAACAGGGCGTTGGGTCACTATGAACAACCAGATCAACAGGGCGTTGGGTCACTATGAGCAGCCAGAACAGCAGGGCGTTGGGTCACTACGAGCAGCCAGAACAGCAGGGTGTTGGGTCACTATGAACAGCCAGATCAACAGGGCGTTGGGTCACTATGAGCAGCCAGAACAGCAGGGCGTTGGGTCACTACGAGCAGCCAGATCAGCAGGGTGTTGGGTCACCACATGCAGCCAGAACAGCAGGGCGTTGGGTCACTACGAGCAGCCAGATCAGCAGGGTGTTGGGTCACCACATGCAGCCAGAACAGGTTTAATGTGCCTTAGCATAGATTCTTGGCATAGAAGTGTCTGGAACTTAATTGGAGGGATGGGACACCATTAATTGCTTAATAAACTCGGGAACCACACAGGAACAACTTGCTTTCAATATCCTTTGTATCCTTCATTTAATCAGGCGTTTCATTTATTTTGGCAGTTACCTCTAGATGTATCAGTGTTTAACAACCCCCCCGCCCCCAGTCTCTCTCTCTCTCAATTCAATTTCAATGTAATGGGCTTTATTAGCATGGGAAATACATGCTTACATTGCCAAAGCAAGTGAAATAGATAAGAAACAAAAGTGAAATAAACAATGAGAATAAAGACATTTCAAATGTTATATTATGTCTATATACAGTGTTGTAATGATGTGCAAATATATAAAGTACAAAAGGGAAAATAAATAAACATAAATATAGGTTGTATTTACAATGGTGTTTGTTCTTCACTGGTTGCCCTTTTCTTGTGGCAACAGGTCACAAGTCTTGCTGCTGTGATGGCATACTGTGGTATTTTACCCAATAGATATGGGAGTTTATCAAAATTGAACTTGTTTTCAAATTCTTTATATGGTCATACATTTGGCAGGAGGTCAGGAAGCGCAGCTCAGTTTCCACCTCAGGAGGTTAGATGGACCATTACATACTGGCTACAATGGTTCACTGTACTGATTAGAATCTCAGTTACACATGCTAAATCAACAATTTTGTAGTGTGTGTGTGTGTGTGTGTTTGTTTGTTTGTGTTTATGTGTGTGAAATGTCATTAGAGGTTTATAGCCTAAAGGGTTAAACTGAAAAGAGACTTGTTGAATTCTGGACCACAGCAGTTTCACAGTGAGCTCCATGCTCACTCTGAAGTCAAACACATATTATTATAATTACTAATCTATTAGACAGTTAGTCATTAAGACACCATATTAGTCATGCAGTCATAATGCAGTCTCTCTTCAACACAGCCACATACCAAATACTTATTTTGAAGCACTTTGAGCTACGTTTATTGGTGAGAAGTGCATAAGACGCACACACACACACACACACACACACACACACACACACACACACACACACACACACACACACACACACACACACACACACACACAGTCAGAGCAGTAGGCATTCAATGGTATGTGTCCAATACTGTCTGTGATGTAGCTCAGTTGTCTGTCTCCTCAGTTATCTGTCTCCTCCATAGTCTCATGAGTTATCTGTCTCCTCTATAGTCTCATCAGTTATCTGTATTCTCTATAGTCTCATCAGTTATCTGTCTCCTCTATAGTCTCATCAGTTATCTGTCTCCACTATAGTCTCATCAGTTATCTGTCTCCTCTATAGTCTCATCAGTTGTCTGTCTCCTCTATAGTCTCATCAGTTATCTGTCTCCTCTATAGTCTCATCAGTTATCTGGCTCCTCTATGGTTTCATCAGTTGTCTGTCTCCTCTATAGTCTCATCAGTTGTATGTCTCCTCTATAGTTTCATCAGTTATCTGTCTCCTCTGTTGTCATCAGGACAGACAGGAATCAGTAGAAAGTAGTATGTGGTTCCCTGCCTGAACTACCTGATCAAAGGTCTCTCTCTCTGTCTTTGAAACACACACACACCGACACACACACAGACACAAAATAATGAAAGGGAGAGAGAGAGAAGGAGAGAGAGGGAACGTTATTCCAATGTCCCCCTGTCCCTGTCTGATCCGTGGTACTAACACCAGACTACTGCTATGACCCGTGAGGGCTGCCAACAGTTGGCCAATTGGGTAACTAAAGCTGCTGCGTAAAAGCACAGTCCCGTTTGAGACACTATGCCTTCGACTTATGTTCTAACTATGAACAGCAGTTAAGTGGCAGACACTCAGGGTTCAAACGGGAACAGGACCGGTAATATAATAGGTTTATAGTTACCTGAGTTGTGTTGTCTCGCGGGTACCAGGTGAACAGAAGCCAACCTGCTGGTGCTACGTGTTCCAGGATTAAACACCTTTTAATCGCTTCAACTACACACAAGACACACACACACACACGCTCCAATACACACTCCTAACTACACACACAGCTTGTCTTCGCCGTGCCGTGCGTCCTTTGCCTCTCTCCAAATACGTATCCCCTATCTCGGGTGCTCCACCGCAACTTTTGTCCGGACAGGCGTGCGCCGTGTGTCCTAAGTTCAGTGGGTTTTGTTCCCAGTCCCGTACGCTGTTTTATATCTGGTGCTCCTCTGTTGACGGTGGCGACGGAACCGCCGCAGTAGAGTGGGTGGATAAATTAACGACTGATGCAACTTTTTTAATAACTCTAGACCTCATCTCCTGCTGATGAAGTCGGCTGCCCGGTGTGTCGTGAGCTCCTCCGCTACATGCTGGCTGGCTCACCGTGCGTGCCACTGCCGCGCACTTTGTGTGTGTGTGTGTGTGTGTGTGTGTGTGTGTGTGTGTGTGTGTGTGTGTGTGTGTGTGTGTGTGGTGAAGTCCCCGGAGTATTTATCTATTATCCCGGGTTGTCTTCGATCAGAACAGCGTTCAAGACGGGAGCATAACCGAACACAGACGTCATATTTACACCGGATCGATAACGAGCCCTGGCCCCGGTCGCCCCATGCAGTTCTCTCAGTGCTCTCGGTTTGGAAAAAAAACGTTATATTCCTCTCCTATATATCTCCTCTCAGTCGACAGAGCAGGGGAATGATTGTTAGTAATATAGTAAGGTAGAAACTTTCTCCCGTTCAACCGCGTCCCTGAATGGGACAGGAGCAGCGTTATGGTTAACACTAAAATGTTGTATAAATCCTGCTCCGGCGAAGTTCCTCCTCGATCGATTTCCGTTTAATCACATATTGTCCGCCAGAGGACAGGAAATCCCCGACATTAATTTGATTACTGAAGCAGGGTGGTTTGTGTATTTCTGGAGACACACACACACGAGCGCTCTCACATAAACTCTCACAACCACTCCAATTGCTCTCTGCTGACAAACTGACCTCGGAGCGCGGGAACGCAGGACTCTCCCCTGCGCCCAATATTGCTTTCGTTTACTTAATCTGAACACCACTCACTTAATGCATAAGAAAACATCTCGCTCCTCTCCTCCTCCTCTCTGCGCCCTGAGTCAGGGGTTGTGTGTGTGGTTGTGTGGGGCCCTAAGCAATATTTGGTGGTGGGAGGGTGGGGGGGGTTAAGGCACATTTCCTGCAATTCTACCCATTCTGTAATGATTTATGCCATGGTAATATGATGTCTGAGTGAGAATGAAAAACAAAACCTATGTGGGCCCCAGGAGGTCAGAGCCCCTGGGCACGTCCCCTGTTTGCCCTGGTATTCTCCATGATTACGTCAAGTTTAGATAGCTGGCTAGACTAACTACCAATCAAAACATTGTTAGCTGACATGGCTAATTGAGTGGCTGTCAGTGACTGACATAAGAGAAAAACCACTGTTGCTTATGCCTGGAACATGCCCTGTGTATGTGTTTGTGTGTTTATGTGTGTGTGTGTGTGTGTGTGTGTGTGTGGTTATGTGCGTGGGTGGGTATGTGCGTGTGTATGTGTGTGGTTATGTGTGTTTGTGTGGTTATGTGCGTGTGTGTGCTTATGTGCGTGTGTGTGGTTATCTGTGTGTGTGTGTGTGGTTATGTGTGTGTGTGTGTGTTTATGTGCGTGTGTGTGGTTATATGTGTGTGTGTGTTTATGTGCGTGTGTGTGTATGTGTGTCTGTGTGTTTCTGTGCGTGTGTGTGTGGTTATGTGTGCGTGTGTGTTTATGTGTGTGTGTGTGTGTGTGTTTATGTGCGTGTGTGCTCGTGTGGTTTCGGCTATTATTTTCCAGGCTTGTCTTCCTTAGCTACCTGAGGGGTTAATGTTAATTAGCATTATATTTTAC
>NC_074679.1:10256906-10349406 GCF_029448725.1 Salvelinus fontinalis
AGGTTACTGTTAGCTGAAAATGTTTACTTTGTAAGCTACAGGTAGAAACTTTGAACAGTTGGCTGAACATTATGGTAAGTACTGCAGACCTAATGAACTGTATTCTCCAACCAACGTAGGCCCACCTAGCGAAGTTAGCTAACATTATGGTAAGTACTGTAGACTTAATGAACTGTATTCTCCAACCAACGTAGGCCCACCTAGCGAAGTTAGCTAACATTATGGTAAGTACTGTAGACCTAATGAACTGTATTCTCCAACCAACGTAGGCCCACCTAGCGAAGTTAGCTAACATTATGGTAAGTACTGTAGACCTAATGAACTGTATTCTCCAACCAACGTAGGCCTACCTAGCGAAGTTAGCTAACATTATGGTAAGTACTGTAGACCTAATGAACTGTATTCTCCAACCAACGTAGGCCTACCTAGCGAAGTTAGCTAACGTTATGGTAAGTACTGCAGACCTAATGAACTGTATTCTCCAACCAACGTAGGCCTACCTAGCGAAGTTAGCTAACGTTATGGTAAGTACTGCAGACCTAATGAACTGTATTCTCCAACCAACGTAGGCCCACCTAGCGAAGTTAGCTAACATTATGGTAAGTACTGTAGACCTAATGAACTGTATTCTCCAACAAACTTAGGCCTACCTAGCGAAGTTAGCTAACATTATGGTAAGTACTGCAGACCTAATGAACTGTATTCTCCAACCAACGTAGGCCTACCTAGCGAAGTTAGCTAACATTATGGTAAGTACTGCAGACCTAATGAACTGTATTCTCCAACCAACGTAGGCCTACCTAGCGAAGTTAGCTAACGTTATCCCCTTTTCAACATTGTTTTTAAGAGGGTTTAATCACGATTGCTGTTGACAAACATGGTTGATGGACCGTGTCAAATTGGCCAGCTAACATTTATCAAATCAAATCAGGTAGCAGACTACATTTACATTTTAGTCGTTTAGCAGACGCTCTTATCCAGAGCGACTTACAGTAGTGAGTGTATACAGTTTCATACTAGTGACAGTGACTAAGTTCAGGGCAGGGTACTGGGAGGAGGCCGGCTAGTGGTGACTATTTAGATCTGATGGCCTTGAGATAGAAGCAATTTGTCAGTCTCTCAGTCCCAGCTATGATGCACCTGTACTTACCTCGCCTTCTGGATGGTAGCGGGGTGAACAGGCCGTGGCATGTTCACCCCCTAAGGTCCTTGATGAAGTTCTTGGCCTTCCTGTGACACCGGGTGCTGTAAATGTCCTGAAGGGCAGGCAGTGTGCCCCCGGTGGTGAGTTGACCACACCACCCTCTGGAAAGCTTTGCGGTTGCGGACAGCGCCAGTTGATGGCGCCGGTGATACAGCCTGACAGGATGCTCTCAATGGTGCATCTGTAAAAGTTTCTAATGGTCTTAGAGGTCAAGCCGAATTTCTTCAGCCTCCTGAGGTTGAAGAAGCGCTGTTGCGCCTTCTTCACCACTCTGTCTGTGTGGGTGGACCATTTCAAATTGTCAGTGATGTGTACACCGAGGCATTATACGTGCCCTTTTCTAAATGGTAACATATCATTTTCAACTAACAACTGATAAGGCAATGCCGCAATGGAGTGATTATTTGAAGAGTCAAACCACTCATGCCTTGAGAAATGAAGGCGCCGACTGCTAGCCTTTAAAAGGATTTTACATTTTCGCCTGAAATGACATACCCGAAACTAACTGCCTGTAGCTCAGGACCTGAAGCAAGGATATGCATATTCCTGGTACGATTTGAAAGTAAAAACTTTGAAGTTTGTGGAAATGTGAAAGGAATGTAGGAGAATATAACACAATAGATCTTAATAAAGATAATACAAAGGAAAAAGCAACCGTTTTCTTGCAATTTTTTGTACCATCATCTTTGAAATGCAAGAGAAAGGCCATAATGTATTATTCCAGCCCATGTGCGATTTAGATTTTGGCCACTAGATGTCAGCAGTGTTTGTGCAAAGTTGTAGACTGATCCAATGAACCAATGCATTTCTGTTCAAAATGTTGTATCAAGACTGCCCATATTTGTCTAATTTGTTTATTAATAACTTTTCATGTTCAAAATTGTGCAGTCTCCTCAAACAATAGCATAGTATTATTTCACTCTAATAGCTACTGTAAATTGGACAGTGCAGTTAGATTTCAACTGATCTGTTTCACCTGTCTTTGTGATGCAATTAGGCAGGGCTGGGCTGTCGCCAGCAGAACAGCAACACCGGATCAGCACAAGGAGCTGTCTGTATTGCGGGACTTTTGGTCATTTTGTGTTCTCGTGCCCGGTAAAAGACCGGAGTGAGTACTCTGGTGGACCATATGGGGAACTTTTCTGCTTCCCTTACTCGCACCCCTTTTCATGTCATTCTGCTGTGGGGAAACCAGTCCAAATCTCTCCGGGTCCTCATTGACTCTGGGGCCGATGAGAGCTTTTTGGACACCACACTGGCTTCCGAGCTGAACATCCCCACTCAGCACCTCTCCACTCCCATGGATGTTAGAGCATTGGACGGGCGCTCTATAGGTCGGGTCACCCATAACACCACTCCTATCAACCTACAGGTGTCAGGGAATCACAGTGAGACCATTCAGTTCCTGCTCATCAAGTCCCCCCAGATCCCCCTGGTTTTGGGATTCTCCTGGCTCCAGCGACACTGCCCACTCACCAACTGGTCTATGGGTGCCATCACAGGCTGGAGTCCATTCTGCCACGCCCATTATCTGAAGTCAGCGCAACCTGTCCCGGGATGTCTTCCTGGGTCCTCTGAGGTGGTTCCGGATCTCTCCGCCATCCCCGCGGAGTACCAGGATCTCCGGGAGGTGTTCAGCAAGTCCCGGGCCACTTCCCTTCCACCGCCCTGCCCCTAACACTGCGGAATTGACCTTCTCCATAGCACCACGCCGTCCCGGGGGCGTCTGTAACTGCTGTCGGGACCTGAAACTAAGGCAATGTAGGACTATGGCGTGCTATCCCGACTATCCTGCTGGCGTGCATTGACTACCGGGGACTCGATGACATCACTGTTAAGAACCGTTATCCACTACCACTCATTTCCTCGGCCTTCGAGCCGCTCAAGGGGGCTACTGTGTTCTCCAAGCTGGATCTACATAATGCCTACCACCTGGTGCGGACGAGTGGAAGACCGCCTCAACATGGCTCAGCCAACTCAGCCTACGTCCAGGGTGCAGCTGCAACGCTTCCTGGGGTTAGCTAACTTTTATCGCCGCTTTATCACACCCTGTCCTCTCCCCTGTCTGCCCTCACTTCTACCAAGGTTCCGTTCACTTGGTCCTAGGCCGCGGACCAGGCGTTCCGGGACCTTAAACACCCCTTCACCACGGCTCCGATCCTGGTTCATCCGGATCCTTCCCATCAGTTTGTGGTGGATGCCGATGCTTCGGATGTTGGAGTGGGGTCTGTTCTGTCCCAACGTTCTGCCCTGGACCTTAAGCTATATCCTTGCGCCTTCTTCTCCCACAGCCTCACGGAGAGGAATTACGATGTGGGGAATCAGGAATTTCTCGTGGTGAAGATAGCATTGAAGGAATGGAGGCACTGGCTCGAAGTGGCGGAAGATCTGTTCATTGTGTGGACCAAACACAAAACCTGGAGTATCTCCGCATCGCCAAGCGCTTCAACTTCAGGCAGGCGAGATGGGCCCTGCTGTTTACCCGTTTCAACTTTTCCCTCTCCTACTGGCCGGGGTTCAAGAACGTCAAGCCGGATGCCCTGTCTCGCCGCTATAACCCTACGGCTACCACCCCGGAGCCCGTGACCATCCTTCCCACCTCGTACCTGGTGACGGCACTCAGCTGGGGTATCGGGAAACAGGTCTGGGAGGCGCAGCGGTCCCAGCCGAACACTGGGTGGGGTGGCAAATTAACTGGATAACCAGGCTTGCCTGCCACCCGGGCTCCCGGTGGACCCTGTCCTTCGTGCGACAATGCTTTTGGTGGCGTACCATGGTTCCAGACATCGCCGCCTTTGTCGCCGCCTGCAGGGTCTGCACGGAACAAGACCCCTCGACAAGTTCCGGCTGGCCTCCTCCAACCTCTACCCATCCCTCATTGCCCCTGGTCTCACATCTCCCTGGACTTTGTCACGGGTCTCCCCCTGTCTGATGGCAACACCGCCATCCTGACCGTGGTAGATCGCTTTTCCGATGCCGCCCACTTCATTCCTCTCCCCAAGTTACCCTCTGCCAAGGAGACGGCCCAGCTCATGGTGCATCACGTCTTCCGCATCTATGGACTGCCCGTGGACATGGTCTCCGACCATGGCCCTCAGTTCTCTTCCCGGTTCTAGATGGCGTTCTGCAACCTCATTGGGTTGTCGGCCAGCCTGTCCTCCGGGTTCCACCCACAGTCTGACGACCAGTCGGAGCAAGCCAACTAGGATCTCGAGACCACCCTACGCTGCCTGGTCTTCGCCAACTCCACCAACTGGTGCCAGCAGCTAGTGTGGGTGGAATACGCCCGCAACACCCTTCCCTGCACTGCCATGGGCCTATCACCATTTGAGTGTTCCCTGGGGTATCAGCCCCCGGCTCTTTCCTGAGCAGGAAGAGGAGGTCGGCATACCTTCTGCCCAGATGTTTGTCCGCTGTTGTCGTCGTACCTGGAGGATAGCCCGGTCGGCCCTCATAAAGACCACCTCCAGGTATCGACGACAAGCAGATCACCATTGGACCCCGGCTCCCTGGTATTGTCTCGGGCAGAAGTTATGGCTATCCACCCAGGATCTGCCCCTCCGGGTGGAACCCTGCAAACTCTCCCCCCGGTTTATCAGCCCGTTCCCCATCTCCAAGATCATTAGCCCCTCTGCTGTTCATCTTCTGTTTCCCCTTACCCTTCATATACATCCCACCTTTCATGTGTCCAGAGTTAAACTCATGTCTCACAGCCCTTTGTCTCCCGAGTTCTCTCTCACAAAGCAAGCTAGCTATTTTAGATGCTGACCTGACGGGGCCACATACTAGCTAGCTTTTCTAGCTAACCTAGGAAGCTATGTAGATAGCTATATAGAAAACAAAAGGGCTAATGTTGACCCACTGAATTAAATATCTTAGCTAAGCTAGCTACTTTGAAGATAGCCCAAGATGTACTCTTAACCTACTGTCACTCCTTAATTAAAAGGAAAATTACACCCCAAAACTATATTTAGGTGTTTGTTTAATTTGTCCATTGTTGATATAGTCCCAAAATGTTTTACTTGTCAGCAATCACATTTTCAAGATATACAGTACTAGTCCTAAATTCGGGACACACCTACTCCTTCAAGGGTTTTTCTTAATTTTTTACTTTTATCTACATTGTATAATAATAGTGAAGACATCAAAACAATAAAACATTTTTTATTTTATTTAAACTTTATTTAATAACTAGCCAAGTCAGTAAAGAACAAATTCTTATTTACAATGACGGCCTACTCATTGGGTCAATTTTTGCCGCCCAATGGGACTCCCAATCATGGCTGGATGTGATACAGCCTGGATTCAAACCAGGTACTATAGTGACACCTCTAGCACTGAGATGCAATGCCTTAGACCGCTGCGCCACTCCACTCGGAAGCCCGAGAGTGTGAATAACACATAATCCTGTAGTAAACAAAAGAGTGTTAAACAAATCAAAATACATTTTATATTTGAGATTCTTCAAATAGCCACCATTTGCCTTGATGGCAGCTTTTCACACTCTTTTCACACTCTTTTCACTCTCTTTTCACACTCTTTTCACTCTCTTTTCACACTCTTTTCACTCTCTTTCACTCTCTTTTCACACTCTTTTCACACTCTTTTCACACTCTTTTCACACACTTTTCACTCTCTTCACACTCTTTTCACACTCTTCACACCCCTCCATTATGTTATTACATTATCATCATGTTATTACATTATCATTATGTCATTACATCATCATCATGTTATTACATTACCACTTTACAGAATAGTGATTTCACACGTGGCGCCATATGTCGCTGCAGTGGAACACTCTGAAAAAGAGGTAGCAGATAGCACCCTTTAACCTCTAACGAGCCTCTACCCCGGATCCGGGAGCACCCCCCACCCCCCCCCCCCCCACACTGATTAGCATCGCTAGCATAGCGTCACAATTAAATAGTAGCATCTAAATATCATTAAATCACAAGTCCAAGACACCTAATGAAAGATACAGATCCTGTGAATAAAGCCACCATTTCAGATTTTTAAAATGTTTTACAGGGAAGACAAAATATGTAAATCTATTAGCTAACCACGTTAGCAAAAGACACCACTTTTCTAACTCCATCGGTTTCTTACTCCATCAGGTGCTATCACCAATTCGGCTAAACTAAGATATTGATAGCCACTAACCAAGAAAAAAACTCATCAGATGACAGTCTGATAACATATTTATGGTATAGGATAGGTTTTGTTAGAAAAATGTGCATATTTCAGGTAGATTTCATAGTTTACAATTGCACCCACCGTCACAAATGGACTAGAATAAATAAATAGAGCAACGTGTATTACCTAATTACTAATCATCAAACATTTCGTAAAAATACACAGCATACACTAATCGAAAGACACAGATCCTGTGAATACAGACAATATTTCAGATTTTCTAAGTGTCTTACAGCGAAAACACAATAAATCGTTATATTAGCATACCACATGTTCAAACATTACCAGAGCATAGATTCTAGCCAAAGAGAGCGATAACGTCAACATTGCCAAAATATATACATTTTTTCACTAACCTTCTCAGAATTCTTCCGATGACACTCCTGTAACATCATATTACACAATCCATATAGAATTTGATCGAAAATGTGCATATTTAGCGGCACAAATCGTGCTTACACAATGGAAATACTGTCCAACTACTCAAGCAATCTGCCCGGCAGCATCATGATAATACAACTATTTTTATCGAAAACTATTCATAAACTTGACAAAAAAAATACAGGTTGGCCATGAAATTAAAGATGCATTAGTTATTAATGCAACCGCTAAGTTAGATTTTTAAAATTAACGTTACTAGACATACAGTGTGCGTTACAGACAGACTAGTGCCGCAATAACGGCGTCACTATTTACCGTTATTGAGTTTACATTTTTCCACATAAAAATGGAATAACATCATAAATAGCTCTTACTTTTCGACGAGCTTCCATCGGAATATTGGCCAAGTGGTACTTTTGTCCAAAAGAATCGTTGCTTGGTTGTAAAACGTTGCATTCAACTTCTGATATAGCAGCTAACTATAGCTAACAATTGCTAACATTAGTTAACGTGTCCAAATCCTCATTACGCAATACTGAGGAAATTCCGAAAAATAGCAATATACTCGCATAATCTGATATAACTCGGTTTCAAATAGCTTCATTATGATGTTTCTAACACCTATATCAAATTAAATTACAGATTGATCTATCTAAAGTTCATTACTGAGCGTTCGAAAATGGCATCCCGGGGTCTCTCTCTGCGTAAAGTTCAACGTCGAAAAGAAGGCGTACCTCACTCCTTGGTGTTTTATAACCTCTGAGAGCTACGCAGGAAGCCCATTCCACTTCTCATTGGTTACTGACATCCAGGGGAAGGCGGGTGCAGTTCGTGTCGTTCCATAGGATATACACACCCCTTTAAACTGAACTGAGATCATAGCGTCGCTCTCAGACCTTCGCAAAACCTGTCATGGATTTCGCTGTAGAAAGAGTTCTGTTCCACTCAGAGACATAATTCAAACGGCTATAGAAACTAGATAGTGTTTTCTATCCAATAATAACAATAATATGCATATTGTACGATCAAGAATTGAGTAGGAAGCCGTTTCATCTGTAGAGACAATTATGCTAATTTGAAACAGCACCCCCTATAGTCGCAAGAAGTTAATTAACAGGTTATATTTGAAACCCAGGTTCTATTTGGAATCTGAAAGCGTCGTAGTTTGGTATTATTGATGTTTTGCCGTGTATGATTTACACGCCCCATTTCTCTCTGTCTGGGTGTAACTGTGTGCATTTTTTCCCTTCAGTCGCTCCATACCCAAAACAAGAGCTTCCTCTACTGCGCTGAGCCTAGGGTTCCAGAATTCTAATTCTGCGCTGAGCCTGGGGTTCCAGAATTCTAATTCTGTGTTGAGCCTGGGGTTCCAGAATTCTAATTATGCGCTGAGCCTGGGGTTCCAGAATTCTAATTCTGCGCTGAGCCTGGGGTTCCAGAATTCTAATTCTGCGCTGAGCATGGGGTTCCAGAATTCTAATTCTGCGCTGAGCCTGGGGTTCCAGAATTCTAATTCTGCGCTGAGCCTGGGGCTCCAGAATTCTAATTCTGCACTGAGCCTGGGGTTCCAGAATTCTAATTCTGCGCTGAGCCTGGGGTTCCAGAATTCTAATTCTGCACTGAGCCTGGAGTTCCAGAATTCTAAAGGAGTTCTATAGGAGTCCAGTCAGCTCCTGCAAAAAATTGAGACATTTCAGAAAAGAGGCACTGGGTTAATTTTACTTGAACCAGTCCAGTACAGTCAATTGTTGATTAAAGGATGATGTTGATGAGGAAATTTGATGCCTCTAATTGTGGATGGGAAGAACAAGTTATCAGATATGATTAAAATGTTAACCATGCTCAGTTATTGTGAAGTGAATTTGCCAACCCTTTTTATCACAAGGCAGTTTTTGTTTTGTTGTTTTCGGGTGCATGTGCACAAATAAAATTTTATTTGATTTGACTACTAGTCCCGGCCATAAATAGTGGGATTAGAGTCAGATGTCACATTCTCGTTAACCTGTCTAGGATCAGCGTGGCACTAGCGGCACCCCCCCCCCCCCCCACTGAAAAACCAGTGCCGCGAAATTCAAAAAAAATATTTTTTTTAAATATTTAACTTTCACACATTAAAGTCCAATACAGCTAATGAAAGACACAGATCTTGTGAATCCAGTCAACATTTCCGATTTTTAAAATGTTTTACAGGGAAGACACAATATGTAAAGATGTACATCTATTACCTAAAAACACATTAGCATAATCCACCATCTTTTATTTGTCCACCAACACCAGTAGCCATCACCAATTCGGCTAAACTAAGATATTTATAGCCCCTAACCAACAAAAAAACTCATTAGATGACAGTCTGATAACATATTTATGGTATGGGATAGGTTTTGTTAGAAAAAAGTGCATATTTCAGGTATATGGCATAGTTTACAATTGCACCCACCATCACAAATGGACTAGAATAATTACAATGAGCAACGTGTTTACCTAACTACTAATCATCAAACATTTCGTAAAAATACACAGCATACACGAATCGAAAGACACAGATCCTGTGAATACAGACAATATTTCAGATTTTCTAAGTGTCTTACAGCGAAAACACAATAAATCGTTATATTAGCATAGCACATAGCACATAGCAGCCCAGCATTGATTCTAGCCAAAGTGGGCGATAACGTCAACATCGCCAAAAATATATTAATTTTTTCACTAACCTTCTCAGAATTCTTCAGATGACACTCCTGTAACATCATATTACACAATCCATATAGAGTTTGATCGAAAATGTTTATATTTAGCCACCAAAATCATGGTTAGACAATGTGAAATTTAGCTCAGCTGGTCAGAAAATGTCCTTGCGCCACTTAGACAGTGATCTACTCTTATACATAAATACTCATAAACGTGACTAAAAAATATAGGGTGGACAGGGATTGATAGACAATTTAATTCTTAATACAATTGCGTTATTACATTTTTTAATTTATCCTTACTTTTCAATACAGTTTGCGCCAAGCGAAGCTACGTCAAAAAACATGGCGTCCTAAGCCACTAAAATGTTTCGACAGAAACACGATTTATCATAATAAAAATGTCCTACCTTGAGCTGTTCTTCCATCAGTATCTTGGGCAAAGGATCCTTTCTTGGGAGAAATCGTCTTTTGGTGGAAAGCTGTCCTCTTGCCATGTGGAAAAGTCAACTGCGTTCGGGATGAACTGAAAAGCGTGCCCAACTTTTCACATCGTTGCAAAAATAAATGTCCCAAAATCGCACTAAACGGATATAAATTGCTATAAAACGCTTTAAATTAACTACCTTATGATGTTTTTAACTCCTATAACGAGTGAAAAGATGACCGGAGAAATATAACAGGCTAAACTAACGCTTGGAACAGGTGCGCGCCGGTGTCCACTTTGCTCATGACGCAGCTCCCAAAGAATGACTAGCTTCAGGGTTTTTTCATTTGTAGGGCCTGTGAACGTGCAATCGACCCCGTTGGAATCGTCATCACGTAAAGGCATCCAGGGGAAGACGTAAGAAGTGTCCGTATAGTCATAGCAACGACAGTGCCCTTTTAAATGACTTCAGAAGAGTGGCCAACATTTCTCAAATCTGACTCCATGTCAGGGAAATTGCTGTAGAATGGGCTCTGTTCCACTTAGAGACAAAATTTCAACTCCTATAGAAACTATAGACTGTTTTCTATCCAATAATAATAATAATATGCATATTGTACGATCAAGGATTTTGTGGGAAGCCGTTTAAAAAATTAGCCACATTAGCATAAGTAGTCTAAACAGCGCCCCCATCCCCAACAGGTTAAATATTTAGTGAAAAGCCTAGCCCAAGTAGTCCCTCTTGAACAAGCACAATGTCTACTCTATGGGGGTATGCTCTTCTACGAGCATCTTTCAGAATATTGCAGCTAGAAATGTAGTACATAGAATAACTTCTACGATGCCACCCTATTGATCAATAGATGGTTTGTCCATGTTGTACATTCTCTTTTCAATCTGCATTCTGCATGGGTTTTCACATGCCCCAGCTTTCTTTCATTCTCCTGGGAAGCTTTTAGTCGGTTGTCTTTTTTCAATGAGCTAGAAATAAGTAATTTGATATACTGAAAACAATTCATTTGTACTCTGTAAATATTTGTGTACTTGTTTAGCTGAAACCTACTATCAGATAGTAATCAGTCTTACATACAGGATGATCCTAAAGGGGCCTCATCTCATTCATGATTATCTAAATATCTGCTCAGAGCACATGGCATACAGCAACCTTTAAATAAAATACCACTTGCGACCAGATGATAACATTTAGAAGCCTGGCGATGTCCCATGCCACACTAAAAACAACTGAATGTACACTACTCAGCATACATATGGACACCCCTCGCCCCTAATTGAACATCCAGGCTGTATCACATCCGGCCGTGATTGAGAGTCCCATAGGGAAGTTTTTCAAATGCAGGGACTGGGAGACTAGTCAGGATCGAGGGAAATATGAACGGGGCAAAATAAAGATATCCTCAATGAAAATTTTACTTTGAACTCGGGGAAAACAGAGATGCTTGTTCTACGTCTCAAGAAACAAAGAGATCTTCTGTTGGATCTGACAATTTATCAGTCATCTCAAATAAAACTGTGAAGGACCTCTGTGTTTCTCTGGACCCTGATCTCTCTTTTTATGAACATATCAAGAATATTTCAAGGACTGCTTATTTCTATCTTCGTAACATTGCAAAAATCTGAAACTTCCTGTCCAAAATTGATGCAGAAAAATGTATCCATGCTTTTGTCACTTCTAGATTAGACTACTGCAATGCTCTACTTTCCGGCTACCCGGATAAAGCACTAGATAAACTTCTGTTAGTGCTAAACACGGCTGCTAGAATCTTGACTAGAGCCAAACAATTTTATATTTCTCCAGTGCTAGCCTCCCTACACTGGCTTCCTGTTAAGGCTAGTGCTGATTTCAAGGTTTAACTGCTAACCTACAAAGCCTTACATGGGCTTGCTCCTACCTATCTTTCCAATTTGGTCCTGCCGTACATACCTACACGTACGCTACGGTCACAAGATGCAGGCCTCCTAATTGTCCCTAGAATTTCTAAGCAAACGGCTGGAGGCAGGGCGTTCTCCAACAGAGCTCCATTTTAATGGAATGGTCTGCCTACCCATGTGAGAGACGCAGACTCGGTCTCAACCTTTAAGTCTTTACTGAAGACTCATCTCTTCTGTAGGTCCTATGATTGAGTGTAGTCTGGCCCAGGAGTGTGAAGCTAAACGGAAAGGCACTGGAGCAACGATCCGCCATTGCTGTCTCTGCCTGGCCGGTTCCCCTCTCTCCACTGGGATTCTCTACCTCTAACCCTATTACAGGGGCTGAGTCACTGGCTTACTGGTACTCTTCCATGCCGTCCCTAGGAGGGGTGCGTCACTTGAGTGGGTTGAGTCACTTCCTGTCCGGGTTGGCGCCCCCCTCGGGTTCGTGCCGTGGGTGAGATCTTCGTGGGCTATACTCGGCCTTGTCTCAGGGTAGTAGGTTGGTGGTTGAAGATATCCCTCTAGTGGTGTGGGGGCTGTGCTTTGGCAAAGTGGGTGGGGTTATATCCTGCCTGTTTGGCCCTGTCCGGGGGTTTGGTCGGACACGGCCACAGCGTCTCCCGACCCCTCCTGTCTCAGCCTCCAGTATTTATGCTGCAGTAGTTTATGTGTCGGGGGGCTAGCGTCAGTCTGTTATATCTGGAGTATTTCTCCTATCTTATCCGGTGTCCTGTGTGAATTTAAGTATGCTCCCTCTAATTCTCTCTTTTTTTCTCTTTCTCCTTCTCTTTCTCTTCTTTCAGAGGACCTGAGCCCTAGAACCATGCCTTCGGACTACCTGGCCTGATGACTCCTTGCTGTCCCCAGTCCACCTGGTCACACTGCTGCTCCAGTTTCTACTGTTCTGCCTGGGCTATGGAACCCTGACCTCTTCACTGGACGTGCTACCTTGTCCCGGACCTGCTTTTTTGGATTCTCTCTATACCGCACCTACTGTCTCTAACTCTGAATGATCGGCTATGAAAAGCCAACTGACAGTTTCTCCTGAGGTGCTGACCTGTTGCACCCTCTACAACTACTGTGATTATTATTATTTGACCCTGCTGGTAATCTATGAACATTTCAACATCTTGGCCATGTTCTGTTATAATCTCCACCCGGCACAGCCAGAAGAGGACTGGCCACCCCTCATAGCCTGGTTCCTCTCTAGGTTTCTTCCTAGGTTTTGGCCTGTCTAGGAAGTTTTTCCTAGCCACCGTGCTTCTACATCTGCATTGCTTGCTGTTTGGGGTTTTAGGCTGGGTTTCTGTACAGCACATTGTGACATCGACTGATGTAAAAATTGACTGGCGTACAACGTTGCTAGCCATTTTCACGCTCTGCTCTGTATAAACTAATATAAAAAAAAACATCTCCTCTAATGTGTAACTGGTTTCCAGCATCTTGTCGAAAAGAGAGGATACCTAACCTCTGATTCTTCTCCGTTCTAATTGTCCCCCCTCTATCCCCCTGCCTCGTCTCGACTGGGGCGCTGCAGGCTGCCAAAGTTGAACTCCACACGAGACGTGATGTCATTAGAAGAGATGCGCAGGCTGGAGAAGTGTCTGTCTTCTTCCTTCAAATTGTATATATATTTATGGGTCAAAGGTCAAGCTCCTCAGCTCTAATCTGAAGGGGTCAGTCACTCCAATGCGTTTGGACTTGTATGTGACCGTGGCCTCGGACGGCACCTTGCTGTCCAGCTTGCGGAGGTTAAACTGGCGACTCAGTTCCTACAGGGCCTTCCACTCGTCCAGAGACATCTCCATGGCAACCTGGACCACCACCTCCCCTCTCCACCTCTGATGGTCTGTGATGAATGGGAGAGATATACCGTATAATACACTACTAACAATATAATTATACACCTGTTGTGCTGTCCATCGTCCCAGAATGAATCAATGTTATGACCTCCAGAAGTTGTTGTTGTGTTTTGTACGTGTAATTACCGGTCCCCCCCATCTATCTCCTGTGTGTGTGTGTGTGTGTGTGTGTGTGTGTGTGTGTGTGTGTGTGTGTGTGTGTGTGTGTGTGTGTGTGTGTGTGTGTGTGTGTGATGACTGATTCTCCATATCCATTGGCTGTTGGCCACCCTCAGGCTGAATGCCTCCTGCATCAAGCATCACGTACATCCCTACATCACTACGGAGACAGTAACCATGGTAAACCATCCCTACGTCACTACAGAGGAGACAGTAACCATGGTAAACCATCCCTACATCACTACAGAGACAGTAACCATGGTAAACCATTCCTACATCACTACAGAGACAGTAACCATGGTAAACCATCCCTACATCACTACAGAGACAGTAACCATGCTAAACCATCCCTACATCACTACAGAGACAGTAACCATGGTAAACCATCCCTACATCACTACAGAGGAGACAGTAACCATGCTAAACCATCCCTACATCACTACAGAGACAGTAACCATGGTAAACCATCCCTACATCACTACAGAGGAGACAGTAACCATGGTAAACCATCCCTACATCACTACAGAGGAGACAGTAACCATGGTAAACCATCCCTACATCACTACAGAGGAGACAGAAACCATGCTAAACCATCCCTACATCACTACAGAGACAGTAACCATGGTAAACCATCCCTACATCACTACAGAGGTGACAGTAACCATGGTAAACCATCCCTACAGAGACAGTAACCATGGTAAACCATCCCTACAAAACTACAGAGGAGACAGTAACCATGGTAAACCATCCCTACATCACTACAGAGTAGACAGTAACCATGCTAAACCATCCCTACATAACTACAGAGGAGACAGTAACCATGGTAAACCATCCCTACATCACCACAGAGGAGACAGTAACCATGCTAAACCATCCCTACATCACTACGGAGACAGTAACCATGGTAAACCATCCCTACATCACTACAGAGACAGTAACCATGCTAAACCATCCCTACATCACTACAGAGGAGACAGTAACCATGGTAAACCATCCCTACATCACTACAGAGACAGTAACCATGGTAAACCATCCCTACATCGCTACAGAGGAGACAGTAACCATGCTAAACCATCCCTACATCACTACAGAGACAGTAACCATGGTAAACCATCCCTACATCACTACAGAGGAGACAGTAACCATGCTAAACCACCCCTACATCACTACAGAGGAGACAGTAACCATGGTAAACCATCCCTACATCACTACAGCGACAGTAACCATGCTAAACCATCCCTACATCACTACAGAGACAGTAACCATGCTAAACCATCCCTACATACCTACAGAGACAGTAACCATGGTAAACCATCCCTACATCACTACAGAGGAGACAGTAACCATGGTAAACCATCCCTACATACCTACAGAGGAGACAGTAACCATGGTAAACCATCCCTATATCACTACAGCGACAGTAACCATGGTAAACCAACCCTACATCACTACAGAGGAGACAGTAACCATGGTAAACCATCCCTATATCACTACAGCGACAGTAACCATGGTAAACCAACCCTACATACCTACAGAGGAGACAGTAACCATGGTAAGCCATCCCTACATCACTACAGAGGAGACAGTAACCATGGTACACCATCCATCAAATCGCTAGGATTTACAATGAAAAATAATACAAATTAAAAAAACAAAAATATTTTTACTATTGTAACTTATTTCCATGTGGTAGTAAACTCACCCCGTGGCCACAGGGTCTCGAACATAGCCCCAGTTCCAGTCTGCTCTTTAGGGGAGATGCCTCTGAAGGACAGGAAAACAACTTTTCATTAACCATGTGGTAGACAATGATTACACATGATTGATAAGCACTCACGTTCCACTGCGGCAATCGTATTCTCTCTTGCCCCACAGGTTGAAGCTACCAGTAGTATCCATGTGGTGTCCATGTTTCTTTAAACTCCTCCGCTTCCCCATCTACCCCTCCTCTCCCCCCTCAGACCCGGCCGCCTGTGGAGAACATCAGTGGGGGTAGACAGTTAACCACTGCCCTACTGATGGTCCATACAGTAACATCTTTTTATTTTTTTATTTTTTTACATTTCAATGAACAATAAAAAGCTTGACACTTTCATGACACTTTCAAAATCATAGGACAGCCACAAGCCTGTGAAACGATGGAGCAAGAGATCAGGTTCCATAGATGACACGTCTCCGCAGAACAAGATGGCCTACCTCTAGATGGAGTACTGTCACACGTCTCCACAGAATATGATGGCCCTACGTCTAGATGGAGTACTGTCACACGTCTCCACAGAACAAGATGACCTACCTCTAGATGGAGTACTGTCACACGTCTCAGCAGAACAAGATGACCTACGTCTAGATGGAGTACTGTCACACGTCTCAGAAGAACAAGATGGCCTACCTCTAGATGGAGTACTGTCACACGTCTCCACAGAACAAGATGGCCTACCTCTAGATGGAGTACTGTCACACGTCTCCACAGAATAAGATGGCCTACGTCTAGATGGAGTACTGTCACACGTCTCCACAGAACAAGATGGCCCTACTTCTAGATGGAGTACTGTCACACGTCTCCACAGAATAAGATGACCTACCTCTAGATGGAGTACTGTCACACGTCTCCACAGAACAAGATGGCCCTACTTCTAGATGGAGTACTGTCACACGTCTCCACAGAATAAGATGACCTACCTCTAGATGGAGTACTGTCACACGTCTCCACAGAATAAGATGACCTACCGCTAGATGGAGTACTGTCACACGTCTCCACAGAATAAGATGGCCTAATTCTAGATGGAGTACTGTCACACGTCTCCACAGAACAAGATGGCCTACCTCTAGATGGAGTACTGTCATACGTCTCCACAGAACAAGATGGCCTACTTCTAGATGGAGTACTGTCACACGTCTCCACAGAACAAGATGGCCTACTTCTAGATGGAGTACTGTCACATGTCTCCACAGAACAAGATGGCCCTACTTCTAGATGGAGTACTGTCACACGTCTCCACAGAATAAGATGGCCTAATTCTAGATGGAGTACTGTCACACGTCTCCACAGAATAAGATGGCCTAATTCTAGATGGAGTACTGTCACACGTCTCCACAGAATAAGATGACCTACCTCTATATGGAGTACTGTCACACGTCTCCACAGAATAAGATGGCCTAATTCTAGATGGAGTACTGTCACACGTCTCCACAGAATAAGATGGCCTAATTCTAGATGGAGTACTGTCACACGTCTCAGCAGAACAAGATGACCTACCTCTAGATGGAGTACTGTCACACGTCTCCACAGAACAAGATGGCCTATCTCTAGATGGAGTACTGTCACATGTCTCCACAGAATAAGATGACCTACTTCTAGATGGAGTACTGTCACACGTCTCCACAGAACAAGATGGCCCTACTTCTAGATGGAGTACTGTCACATGTCTCCACAGAATAAGATGACCTACCTCTAGATGGAGTACTGTCACACGTCTCCACAGAACAAGATGGCCTACTTCTAGATGGAGTACTGTCACACGTCTCCACAGAATAAGATGGCCTACCTCTAGATGGAGTACTGTCACACGTCTCCACAGAACAAGATGGCCTACCTCTAGATGGAGTACTGTCACACGTCTCCACAGAACAAGATGGCCTAATTCTAGATGGAGTACTGTCACACGTCTCCACAGAACATGATGGCCTACTTCTAGATGGAGTACTGTCACACGTCTCCACAGAACAAGATGGCCTACTTCTAGATGGAGTACTGTCACACGTCTCCACAGAACAAGATGGCCCTACTTCTAGATGGAGTACTGTCACACGTCTCCACAGAACAAGATGACCTACCGCTAGATGGAGTACTGTCACACGTCTCCACAGAATAAGATGGCCCTACTTCTAGATGGAGTACTGCCACACGTCTCCACAGAACAAGATGGCCCTACTTCTAGATGGAGTACTGCCACACGTCTCCACAGAACAAGATGGCCCTACTTCTAGATGGAGTACTGCCACACGTCTCCACAGAACAAGATGGCCCTACTTCTAGATGGAGTACTGTCACACGTCTCCACAGAATAAGATGACCTACCGCTAGATGGAGTACTGTCACACGTCTCCACAGAATAAGATGACCTACCGCTAGATGGAGTACTGTCACACGTCTCCACAGAATAAGATGGCCTACCTCTAGATGGAGTACTGTCACACGTCTCCACAGAATAAGATGGCCTACCTCTATATGGAGTACTGTCACACGTCTCCACAGAATAAGATGACCTACCGCTAGATGGAGTACTGTCACACGTCTCCACAGAATAAGATGACCTACTTCTAGATGGAGTACTGTCACACGTCTCCACAGAACAAGATGGCCTACCTCTAGATGGAGTACTGTCACACGTCTCCACAGAACAAGATGGCCTACCTCTAGATGGAGTACTGTCACACGTCTCCACAGAATAAGATGACCTACCGCTAGATGGAGTACTGTCACACGTCTCAGAAGAACAAGATGGCCCTACTTCTAGATGGAGTACTGTCACACGTCTCCACAGAACATGATGGCCTACTTCTAGATGGAGTACTGTCACACGTCTCCACAGAACAAGATGACCTACCTCTAGATGGAGTACTGTCACACGTCTCCACAGAATAAGATGACCTACCTCTAGATGGAGTACTGTCACACGTCTCCACAGAATAAGATGACCTACCTCTAGATGGAGTACTGTCACACGTCTCCACAGAATAAGATGGCCTACCTCTAGATGGAGTACTGTCACACGTCTCAGCAGAACAAGATGGCCTACCTCTAGATGGAGTACTGTCACACGTCTCCACAGAATATGATGGCCTACCTCTAGATGGAGTACTGCCACACGTCTCCACAGAATATGATGGCCTACCTCTAGATGGAGTACTGTCACACGTCTCCACAGAACAAGATGGCCCTACTTCTAGATGGAGTACTGTCACACGTCTCCACAGAACAAGATGGCCCTACTTCTAGATGGAGTACTGTCACACGTCTCCACAGAACAAGATGACCTACCGCTAGATGGAGTACTGTCACACGTCTCCACAGAATAAGATGGCCCTACTTCTAGATGGAGTACTGCCACACGTCTCCACAGAACAAGATGGCCCTACTTCTAGATGGAGTACTGCCACACGTCTCCACAGAACAAGATGGCCCTACTTCTAGATGGAGTACTGCCACACGTCTCCACAGAACAAGATGGCCCTACTTCTAGATGGAGTACTGTCACACGTCTCCACAGAATAAGATGACCTACCGCTAGATGGAGTACTGTCACACGTCTCCACAGAATAAGATGACCTACCGCTAGATGGAGTACTGTCACACGTCTCCACAGAATAAGATGGCCTACCTCTAGATGGAGTACTGTCACACGTCTCCACAGAATAAGATGGCCTACCTCTATATGGAGTACTGTCACACGTCTCCACAGAATAAGATGACCTACTTCTAGATGGAGTACTGTCACACGTCTCCACAGAACAAGATGGCCTACCTCTAGATGGAGTACTGTCACACGTCTCCACAGAACAAGATGGCCTACCTCTAGATGGAGTACTGTCACACGTCTCCACAGAATAAGATGACCTACCGCTAGATGGAGTACTGTCACACGTCTCCACAGAACAAGATGGCCCTACTTCTAGATGGAGTACTGTCACACGTCTCCACAGAACATGATGGCCTACTTCTAGATGGAGTACTGTCACACGTCTCCACAGAACAAGATGGCCTACTTCTAGATGGAGTACTGTCACACGTCTCCACAGAACAAGATGGCCTACTTCTAGATGGAGTACTGTCACACGTCTCAGCAGAACAAGACGGCCTACCTCTAGATGGAGTACTGTCACACGTCTCCACAGAACAAGATGACCTAATTCTAGATGGAGTACTGTCACACGTCTCCACAGAACAAGATGGCCTACCTCTAGAATGAGTACTGTCACACATCTCAGCAGAACAAGACGGCCTACCTCTAGATGGAGTACTGTCACACGTCTCCACAGAACAAGATGGCCTACCTCTAGAATGAGTACTGTCACACATCTCAGCAGAACAAGACGGCCTACCTCTAGATGGAGTACTGTCACACGTCTCCACAGAATATGATGGCCTACTTCTAGATGGAGTACTGCCACACGTCTCCACAGAACAAGATGGCCTAATTCTAGATGGAGTACTGCCACACGTCTCCACAGAACAAGATGGCCTAATTCTAGATGGAGTACTGTCACACGTCTCCACAGAACAAGATGGCCCTACGTCTAGATGGAGTACTGTCACACGTCTCCACAGAACAAGATGGCCCTACCTCTAGAATGAGTACTGTCACACGTCTCCACAGAATAAGATGACCTACTTCTAGATGGAGTACTGTCACACGTCTCAGCAGAACAAGATGGCCTACCTCTAGATGGAGTACTGTCACAAGTCTCCACAGAACAAGATGACCTACCTCTAGATGGAGTACTGTCACACGTCTCCACAGAACAAGATGGCCTACCTCTAGATGGAGTATTGCTGTGGGTGCTCCTCTTGGTCTCATTGTGGAACGGCTCGCCTTACGCCCCTCTCACCCCTATGCTCTCGTTCAGGACAGAATGTTTACTACCTCAATAGCATGGAGATTGAGATAGATTGGTGTCAAATAACTTGTTGTCCATGTAGAGAAACATTCATCTACAGTAAATGTGACTTCTCTGGACAATAACGTTGCATTGTTGAACAATAACATTGTATTATTTGGGGGGAAATTTGACAGTTACTGAAACATCCACCCATGTTTTCTGTCCCTCATGCCGATTGGCATTGCAGCATCAGAACAGCACTGACAAAGCCTAAAAATGACTGGACAACTCAATACGATTGAATGCTGGACAACTCAATACGTTTCCTGTAGAGCCTCTCAGTTCTCCCCTTTCTACATCCTGCTGGGTAACTTCCGAAGACAGGTTGGTGCACATGTTCAGCACTATCACCCCACACCCCTATTACCCCACCCCTCATTTGAGAGAGGTCAACATTTCTCCAACCTCATTCTTCAGCATCTTGTGGCATGGCTACTGTTATGTTTACATTAGGACTAAAGAGTGCACCATTAAGTTGAAACAATATTATGTTACACAACATCAGATGCGTAACTTCCTGTACAGCAATGTGTCCAGTCACCATTCCTCTTATCACAGCGTTCCTTCCGGATGGATCCCTGAGACTTCCCCTGTCTTGTCTTGTACAGCCTAACAGTGAAAATGACCTTTCAGTCAGGATCTTGGGCCCTTCTTGCTATTTCATGTTATGACTACTTTTTGGGGACTAAATTGCCTTTTAAATTCCTTCCAAAGTGGTCTTATGTAAACCAATTAGCCTGGCAATTAGACTGGCGAACATGTTGATGTGTAAATATTGAAATGAATCATTCTGACTCTGAGTTCATGATACTTACTTGTAATGGGCTACATAGAACCAGCAACGTAACACTGCAGACTGACTGTCTTCATTTCTTACACAGCTGTAACTCCAAAACGAATGTTTTATTCTGATCTGAGCTTCATTCAGAAGAGAAATCAGGCCAAAGCACAGAAAACTGACTCTGTAGTGGGACTGTCAATCTTTCAGAACAATTGACAAAACAGATGTACTATCGGCAGGGTAGCCTAGTGGTTTAGAGCGTTGGACTTGTAAAGGTTGCTAGATCGAATTCCCGAGCTGACAAGGTAAAAAATCTGTCGTTCTGCCCCCTGAACAAGGAAGTTAACCCACTGTTCCCCGGTAGGCCGTCATTGTAAATAAGAATTTGTTCTTTAACTGACTTGCCTGGTTAAATAAAGGTTGAATAAGAAAGCTAAATCAAGCTACTTTATAAGCTCTGACTCTGCTGGTGATTCTACAAAGATTTGGAAAACAGTAAATGCATAGAAGCGTACAAATTCTTCTCCTTCCCTGCCCGAAGCAACTTCTGTCTGACTGGCATCATATCTGAGAAGAATGGGATAAGTGATGCTTTTAATCATCACGTTATCTCTGCAAGCTTTTTATTTGAGAGATACTGTGGTTTACAGTTTTTTTACCGATTGCTTTACACACTGAAAAGTGAATGCATCAAAACCTTATGTTTTGTAACCACGCTTTAAACAAAGGCACCAAAAAATAAAAACACATTTTACTGCTTTGCACTTTGATTGCAATTCTGCAAGACATTTTCAAAACACTACATACTGTTTCTAACATTAGACAGTCTCTTGCAATCATTGGGAAAACACTTCTATTTAAAATGCAAAACATACTTGAAATTGGCAACACCCACACACACACACACACACACACACACACACACACACACACACACACACACACACACACACACACACACACACGCCCACACACACACACACACACACACCCACACACCCACACACACACACACACCCACACACACATGAAAACACTTCTACAGTAATTAAACACCAATTAATCTGAGCCTCAGCGCTACATATAGACCTCAGGTAACATCACCTCTTTTGTGAGAACTTTGCAAACATGGAGGCAGTGAGAGCAAGAGGAAGAGGTAGAGGAAGAGAGAGGAGGAGTGGGAGGAGGACGACGAGGACAAGAACAAAGAAGTGGACCAGGGCAAAAGACGGAGACATATTTCAAACGACATCCACTTTGGTGGAACATGTCATAATTCATGGCCTGACGATGAGGGGGGCTGGGCAGAGATTTCATCCCAACCTGAGTCGCAACAAGGTAGCATCCATACAGTTTTTCCCAATTGTTTACACTCTAAAATTGGAACTTGAAACGCAATTACCGAAACCTGAAACTCATGAACCAAATCCCTAAACCAAGTCTGTAAAAATGCAAGCACAATTCCTGCTTTACATTCAGTTTTCAATTCTATATCACACATTTTGCAAAACACTACACACTATTCTCTACATTAGGTTTAACATTCAAAAGTAAAATATATTTAGTCCCTTTGGGAAGCAACGCCAATCACAATGTCAAGCTCTATACATCAATTGGCAACACCCACTCCTCACAGGTGTAAACACTAGTTGCTGAATTGTTCACTTAGAAATCAGAGCTTCAGCCTTATAAAAGGCCACAGATGAGCTCTCCTGTTTTAGAGGAAAATGGAAGTCAATGGTGAAGAAAGAGCTAGCGGTGAAGGAGTGAGAGGAAGAGGAGGATGAGGATGAGGAAGGACAGTTGTCTCAGACGAGATCAGGACCACATTGGTTGACCATGTGCTCATCCATGGGTTGAGTATGAGGGAGGCTGGGCAGAGAGTTCAGCCCAACCTGAGCCGCTACACGGTTACATCTACCATCATTCAGAAATGACAACCGGTAAGTTACCTACCATCTACACGGTTACATCTACCATCATTCAGAAATGACAACCGGTAAGTTACCTACCATCTACACGGTTACATCTACCATCATTCAGAAATGACAACCGGTAAGTTACCTACCATCTACACGGTTACATCTACCATCATTCAGAAATGAGAACCGGTAAGTTACCTACCATCTACACTATGCTCTTTATGCATGTATACTGTAGTATACTGCAGTCCGACATATCAGCAGGCCTGTGTTACTCAGTGATTGTTGGCCAATGTTACCGGGATGTCATTTCATATTGAAAGAAAATTTATTATTTTAGCTTACTGTAACCAATCATACTTGTGGATCTTCTGCAGAACTGAGAGACGACCAGGCCATGGTGGAAGACACCGGCTGTTCACACCAGAACAGGAGACGGCCAGGCCATGGTGGAAGACACCGGCTGTTCACACCAGAACAGGAGACGGCCAGGCCATGGTGGAAGACACCGCCTGTTCACACCAGAACAGGAGACGGCCAGGCCATGGTGGAAGACACCGGCTGTTCACACCAGAACAGGAGACCTCCAGGCCATGGTGGAAGACACCGCCTGTTCACACCAGAACAGGAGACGGTCAGGCCATGGTGGAAGACACCGGCTGTTCACACCAGAACAGGAGACGGTCAGGCCATGGTGGAAGACACCGGCTGTTCACACCAGAACAGGAGACGGTCAGTCCATGGTGGAAGACACCGGCTGTTCACACCAGAACAGGAGACGGTCAGGCCATGGTGGAAGACACCGGCTGTTCACACCAGAACAGGAGACCTCCAGGCCATGGTGGAAGACACCGCCTGTTCACACCAGAACTGAGAGACGGCCAGGCCATGGTGGAAGACACCGCCTGTTCACACCAGAACTGAGAGACGGCCAGGCCATGGTGGAAGACACCGGCTGTTCACACCAGAACAGGAGACGGCCAGGCCATGGTGGAAGACACCGCCTGTTCACACCAGAACTGAGAGACGGCCAGGCCATGGTGGAAGACACCGCCTGTTCACACCAGAACAGGAGACCTCTATTGTGAACATGGTGGTGGCAAACAATACCATTAGACTATGAGAAACCCAGAACCACATAATTGCAGACAACACAATATTCAATAACATTCACCAGGTGGGCTTGTCTACATTGGACCGTGATTTACAGCGCAACTGAATCCAGATGAAACAGGTCTACAGAGCGCCATTTGAGCGAAACTCAGAGAGAGTTAAAGAACAGCGCTGTGAATATGTGCAAGTAAATACTATACTGTGAATTTACTATCATATCAGCACTGTGTAGACACAGTACTGTAATCCAGTGTATTGTGCCTCACCATATTGACTGCTCTGGGTCTATGTCATATTGTCTTGTCTGTTTCAGAGAGTCTTTGAGCTGGATGCCGCTGCAAGTCAACGCGTTTATATTTACGTTGATGAGGCTGGCTTCAACCTAGCCAGAAGAAGGGGACGGAACATTATTGGCCACTGTCTCATTGTGAATGTCCCCGGACAGCGTGGATGGAATATCACCATGTGTGCAGGCGTTAGCCAGCAAGGCGTCCTCCATCACCATGCCAACCTTGGCCCCTACAACTCCGCCCTTCTCATCACATTCCTGGACTACATGGCATCCTCATTCCAGCCGAGCAGAGGGTTGGACCAGAGCAGACCAGGTATGTTGTCATCTGGGACAACGTGAGTTTCCACCGGGCTGATCTGGTCCACAACTGGTTCATCGACCACCCACAATGTATTGTTCTATACCTCCCACCATGTTCCCCATTCCTAAACCCAATTTTTTATTTTTTTATTTTATTTTATTTTACCGTTATTTTACCAGGTTAGTTGACTGAGAACACATTCTCATTTGCAGCAACGACCTGGGGAATAGTTACAGGGGAGAGGAGGGGGATGAATGAGACAATTGTAAACTGGCAGAGTTTTTTTCAGCATGGCGATGGAAGGTGTATGACCGCCATCCCCTCACACGCCTGTCTCTTCTCCAGACAACGGAGGATGCATGTGGTGAAGTTGAGGTGGGAGCTGGATCCGTCACTCCAGAAGATTCTTTTCCCGCTGTTTAGCCAGGGAGAACATGGCTTGTGATGTAGATGAGGTGCTGGGGCCAGACCAAAATATGAGGCAAGATGCAGCCTAATATCTCTTCTTACATTTTGCATGTGTTTTTGTCTCTGTGTGTTTAGAGTTTTGAAAGAAGGAGTCACTTTCATGTTTTATTTTGTACAGAATACCCTTTATCTTGCTGAATGTTTTTCTCCTGTCTTGTTTGGAAATTCTTACAAAACACAAGTGTTCAAAAATACTGCACTTCGTTACTGTATTGCATTTGTGTGTGTTTATTTATGTATATTTGAGTAGGTATACATTACTGTAATACTCTTTTACAACTCTTTTACAACTACAGTGTAACACTGAAAATGTAAAAGGCATAAACCTACTGATGGGATATTCATTATAGTGTTTAGTGTTGATCACATCAGTGCGTTGGTTGGTAGACAGATCTAGTCATAGTGTTGATCACATCAGTGTGTTGGTTGGTAGACAGATCTAGTCATAGTGTTGATCATATCAGTGTGTTGGTTGGTAGACAGATCTAGTCATAGTGTTGATCACATCAGTGTGTTGGTTGGTAGACAGATCTAGTGTATTACTAAACAGCGTTCGATGTCCAGGGTTCCATTTCAGAGGAACAGAGTTTGATGCCCAGGGTTCCATTTGAGAGGAACATCGTTCGATGTCCAGGTTCCATTTGAGAGGAACATCGTTCGATGTCCAGGTTCCATTTGAGAGGAACAGCGTTCGATGTCCAGGGTTCCATTTGAGAGGAACATCGTTCGATGTCCAGGTTCCATTTGAGAGGAACATCGTTCGATGTCCAGGGTTCCATTTGAGAGGGTCTATACTGTAATACAGTAATGTCACTGGTCTATACTGTAATACAGTAATGTCACTGGTCTATACTGTAATACAGTAATGTCACTGGTCTATACTGTAATACAGTAATGTCACTGGTCTATACTGTAATACAGTAATGTCACTGGTCTATACTGTAATACAGTAATGTCACTGGTCTATACTGTAATACAGTAATGTCACTGGTCTATACTGTAATACAGTAATGTCACTGGTCTATACTGTAATACAGTAATGTCACTGGTCTATACTGTAATACAGTAATGTCACTGGTCTATACTGTAATACAGTAATGTCACTGGTCTATACTGTAATACAGTAATGTCACTGGTCTATACTGTAATACAGTAATGTCACCGGTCTATACTGTAATACAGTAATGTCACTGGTCTATACTGTAATACAGTAATGTCACTGGTCTATACTGTAATACAGTAATGTCACTGGTCTATACTGTAATACAGTAATGTCACCGGTCTATACTGTAATACAGTAATGTCACTGGTCTATACTGTAATACAGTAATGTCACTGGTCTATACTGTAATACACTAATGTCACTGGTCTATACTGTAATACAGTAATGGCAGTAGATGGTGTCCTATTGTTACTGCATAGATCCATTCAGACAAAGCAGTATGTGGGGGGGGGGGGGGGGGGGGGGGGTTGTTGTCTGTGGATGCACCTGCTTGTAGTTTTGACTGAATGTGTCTGACCCAACCCTACCCCCACACCCCCATCGTTGTGTGTAAATGTAGACATTGTAGTCCTGTGTTTTGAGTTACACCGTATTCAAGGTACAGTGTGTATGTATTTTCTGTTACAGAGAGTCCTGGACTTTGATACATCTGCACAGCCTCATGAGATCATTTTCATTGATGAAGCTGGATTCAATCTAAAACCAGTCGTCGGGGCCGACGTTACAGGACAAAGAGCCGTTGTGAATGTCTCTGGGCAGCGCGGGGGTGAAATATCGCCTTGTGTGCCGCCATTAGTCTGCAAGGAGTTCTCCATCACCATGGCACCCTGGGTCCCTACAATACTGCAACACATCATCATACTTCTGGAAGCACTACATAATGCAGCTGTACAGGACGGACCAGAGCAGCCTGGTTTGTTGTCGTCCGGGATAATGTTAGTTTCCACCGGGCTCCTCTGAGGAATTATTTTTCGGCTTGGCGTTGGAAAGTGTATGACCGCCAACCACATGCCCGCCTGCCTTTTCTGCAAGCAATGGAAGAGGCATGCGGAGACGTTGAGGTGGGGGTCAGTCCAGGGTTTACGACACGCAAGGCGATATTTTCCACATTACCTAGCCAGGGATGACATTGCTTGTGATGTAGATGAGGTGATGTTGGCCAGACCCTTAGAGAAGGCGGGATCCATAATCCATCCACCCCATCCCTTACAATGCCTTTACCATACTATCTTTGTTTACTATTGCACTGTAATTTTACAGTAATCATTTTTGTTTCAGTGAGTTTACAGTAACATATTGTATTGATTACTGTACTGTGTTTCTACTTTTATTTGTGTTTTTTTGTTTGTTGTTGTTGTAAAAACCTGCAATGGCAAAAAAGGAACAGAGGAACAGCGTTCGATGTCCAGGTTCCATTTGAGAGGAACAGAGTTCGATGCCCAGGGTTCTATTTGAGAGGAACAGAGTTCGATGCCCAGGGTTCTATTTGAGAGGAACAGAGTTCGATGCCCAGGGTTCCATTTGAGAGGAACAGAGTTCGATGTCCAGGGTTCTATTTGAGAGGAACAGAGTTCGATGCCCAGGGTTCTATTTGAGAGGAACAGAGTTCGATGCCCAGGGTTCTATTTGAGAGGAACAGAGTTCGATGCCCAGGGTTCTATTTGAGAGGAACAGAGTTCGATGCCCAGGGTTCTATTTGAGAGGAACAGAGTTCGATGCCCAGGGTTCCATTTGAGAGGAACAGCGTTCGATGCCCAGGGTTCTATTTGAGAGGAACAGCGTTCGATGTCCAGGGTTCCATTTGAGAGGAACAGCGTTCGATGTCCAGGGTTCTATTTGAGAGGAACAGCGTTCGATGTCCAGGGTTCTATTTGAGAGGAACAGCGTTCGATGTCCAGGGTTCTATTTGAGAGGAACAGAGTTCGATGTCCAGGGTTCTATTTGAGAGGAACAGCGTTCGATGCCCAGGGTTCCATTTGAGAGGAACAGCGTTCGATGTCCAGGGTTCCATTTGAAGGGAACAGAGTTGATGTCCAGGGTTCCATTTGAGAGGAACAGAGTTCGATGTCCAGGGTTCCATTTGAGAGGTACAGAGTTCGATGTACAGGGTTCCATTTAAGAGGAACAGAGTTCGATGTCCAGGGTTCCATTTGAGAGGAACAGCGTTCGATGTCCAGGGTTACATTTGAGAGGAACATCGTTCGATGTCCAGGGTTCCATTTGAGAGGAACAGCGTTCGATGTCCAGGGTTCCATTTGAGAGGAACAGTGTTCGATGCCCAGGGTTCCATTTCAGAGGAACAGCGTTCGATGTCCAGGGTTCCATTTGAGAGGAACAGCGTTCGATGCCCAGGATTCTATTTGAGAGGAACAGCGTTCGATATCCAGGGTTCCATTTGAGAGGAACAGCGTTCGATGTCCAGGGTTCCATTTGAGAGGAACAGCGTTCGATGCCCAGGGTTCAATTTGAGAGGAACAGAGTTCGATGTCCAGGGTTCCATTTGAGAGGAACAGAGTTCAATGTACAGGGTTCCATTTGAGAGGAACAGAGTTCGATGTCCAGGGTTCCATTTGAGAGGAACAGAGTTCGATGCCCAGGGTTCCATTTGAGAGGTACAGCTTTTGATGCCCAGGGTTCCGTTTGAGAGGAATAGTGTTCGATGCCCAGGGTTCCATTTGAGAGGAACAGCGTTCGATGTCCAGGGTTCCATTTGAGAGGAACATCGTTCGATGTCCAGGGTTCCATTTGAGAGGAACAGAGTTCGATGTCCAGGGTTCCATTTGAGAGGAACAGAGTTCGATGCCCAGGGTTCCATTTGAGAGGAACAGCGTTCGATGTCCAGGGTTCTATTTGAGAGGAACAGAGTTCGATGTCCAGGCTTCCATTTGAGAGGAACAGCGATCGATGTCCAGGGTTCTATTTGAGAGGAACAGAGTTCGATGCCCAGGGTTCTATTTGAGAGGAACAGCGTTCGATGTCCAGGGTTCCATTTGAGAGGAACAGAGTTTGATGCCCAGGGTTCCATTTGAGAGGAACAGAGTTCGATGTTCAGGGTTCCATTTGAGAGGAACAGCGTTCGATGCCCAGGGTTCCATTTGAGAGGAACAGCGTTCGATGTCCAGGGTTCCATTTGAGGGGAACAGAGTTTGATGCCCAGGGTTCTATTTGAGAGGAACAGCGTTCGATGTCCAGGGTTCCATTTGAGAGGAACAGAGTTTGATGCCCAGGGTTCCATTTGAGAGGAACAGAGTTCGATGTCCAGGGTTCCATTTGAGAGATACAGCTTTCGATGTCCAGGGTTCCATTTGAGAGGAACAGCGTTCGATGTCCAGGGTTCCATTTGAGGGGAACAGAGTTTGATGTCCAGGGTTCCATTTGAGAGGAACAGAGTTCGATGTCCAGGGTTCCATTTGAGAGGAACAGAGTTCGATGTCCAGGGTTCCATTTGAGAGGAACAGCGTTCGATGTCCAGGGTTCCATTTGAGAGATACAGCTTTCGATGTCCAGGGTTCCATTTGAGAGGAATAGCGTTCGATTCCCAGTGTTCCATTTGAGAGGAACAGCGTTCGATGTCCAGGGTTCCATTTGAGAGGAACATCGTTTGATGTACAGGGTTCCATTTGAGAGGAACAGAGTTCGATGTCCAGGGTTCCATTTGAGAGGAATAGAGTTCGATTCCCAGGGTTCCATTTGAGAGGAACAGCGTTCGATGTCCAGGGTTCCATTTGAGAGGAACAGCGTTCGATGCCCAGTGTTCAATTTGAGAGGAACAGCGTTCGATGTCCAGGGTTCCATTTGAGAGGAACAGAGTTCGATGTACAGGGTTCCATTTGAGAGGAACAGAGTTCGATGTCCAGGGTTCCATTTGAGAGGAAAATAGTTCGATGCCCAGGGTTCCATTTGAGAGGTACAGCTTTTGATGTCCAGGGTTCCATTTGAGAGGAACATCGTTCGATGTCCAGGGTTCCATTTGAGAGGAACAGCGTTCGATGTCCAGGGTTCTATTTGAGAGGAACAGAGTTCGATGCCCAGGGTTCCATTTGAGAGGAACAGCGTTCGATGTCCAGGGTTCCATTTGAGAGGAACAGCGTTCGATGTCCAGGGTTCCATTTGAGGGGAACAGAGTTCAATGTACAGGGTTCCATTTGAGAGGAACAGAGTTCGATGTCCAGGGTTCCATTTGAGAGGAACAGAGTTCGATGCCCAGGGTTCCATTTGAGAGGTACAGCTTTTGATGCCCAGGGTTCCGTTTGAGAGGAATAGCGTTCGATGCCCAGGGTTCCATTTGAGAGGAACAGCGTTCGATGTCCAGGGTTCCATTTGAGAGGAACATCGTTCGATGTCCAGGGTTCCATTTGAGAGGAACAGAGTTCGATGTCCAGGGTTCCATTTGAGAGGAACAGAGTTCGATGCCCAGGGTTCCATTTGAGAGGAACAGCGTTCGATGTCCAGGGTTCTATTTGAGAGGAACAGAGTTCGATGTCCAGGCTTCCATTTGAGAGGAACAGCGATCGATGTCCAGGGTTCTATTTGAGAGGAACAGAGTTCGATGCCCAGGGTTCTATTTGAGAGGAACAGCGTTCGATGTCCAGGGTTCCATTTGAGAGGAACAGAGTTTGATGCCCAGGGTTCCATTTGAGAGGAACAGAGTTCGATGTTCAGGGTTCCATTTGAGAGGAACAGCGTTCGATGCCCAGGGTTCCATTTGAGAGGAACAGCGTTCGATGTCCAGGGTTCCATTTGAGGGGAACAGAGTTTGATGTCCAGGGTTCCATTTGAGAGGAACAGAGTTCGATGTCCAGGGTTCCATTTGAGAGGAACAGAGTTCGATGTCCAGGGTTCCATTTGAGAGGAACAGCGTTCGATGTCCAGGGTTCCATTTGAGAGATACAGCTTTCGATGTCCAGGGTTCCATTTGAGAGGAATAGCGTTCGATTCCCAGGGTCCCATTTGAGAGGAACAGCGTTCGATGTCCAGGGTTCCATTTGAGAGGAACATCGTTTGATGTCCAGGGTTCCATTTGAGAGGAACAGAGTTCGATGCCCAGGGTTCCATTTCAGAGGAACAGCGTTCGATGCCCAGGGTTCCATTTCAGAGGAACAGCGTTCGATGCCCAGGGTTCCATTTCAGAGGAACAGAGTTCGATGTCCAGGGTTCCATTTGAGAGAAACAGAGTTCGATGCCCAGGGTTCAATTTGAGAGGAACAGCGTTCGATGTCCAGGGTTCCATTTGAGAGGAACAGAGTTCGATGTCCAGGGTTACATTTGAGAGGAACAGAGTTCGATGTCCAGGGTTCCATTTGAGAGGAACATAGTTCGATGCCCAGGGTTCCATTTGAGAGGTACAGCTTTTGATGTCCAGGTTCCATTTGAGAGGAACATCGTTCGATGTCCAGGGTTCCATTTGAGAGGAACAGAGTTCGATGTCCAGGGTTCTATTGGAGAGGAACAGCGTTCGATGTCCAGGTTCCATTTGAGAGGAACATCGTTCGATGTCCAGGGTTCCATTTGAGAGGAACAGAGTTCGATGCCCAGGGTTCCATTTGAGAGGAACAGCGTTCGATGTCCAGGGTTCCATTTGAGAGGAACAGAGTTCGATGCCCAGGGTTCCATTTGAGAGGAACAGCGTTCGATGTCCAGGGTTCCATTTGAGAGGAACAGAGTTCGATGTCCAGGGTTCCATTTGAGAGGAACAGAGTTCGATGCCCAGGGTTCCATTTGAGAGGAACAGAGTTCGATGCCCAGGGTTCCATTTGAGAGGGTCTATATTGTAATACAGTAATGTCACTGGTCTATACTGTAATACAGTAATGTCACTGGTCTATACTGTAATACACTAATGTCACTGGTCTATACTGTAATACAGTAATGTCACTGGTCTATACTGTAATACAGTATTTACAGGGGGGGGGGGGGGGGGTTGTTGTCTGTGGATGCACCTGCTTGTAGTTTTGACTGAATGTGTCTGACCCAACCCTACCCCCACACCCCCATCGTTGTGTGTAAATGTAGACATTGTAGTCCTGTGTTTTGAGTTACACCGTATTCAAGGTACAGTGTGTATGTATTTTCTGTTACAGAGAGTCCTGGACTTTGATGCAGCTGCACAGCCTCATTAGTTCATTTTCATTGATGAAGCTGGATTCAATCTAAAACCAGGCGTCGGGGCCGACATGTTACAGGACAAAGAGCCGTTGTGAATGTCTCTGGGCAGCGCGGGGGGAAATATCGCCTTGTGTGCCGCCATTAGTCTGCAAGGAGTTCTCCATCACCATGGCACCCTGGGTCCCTACAATACTGCAACACATCATCATACTTCTGGAAGCACTACATAATGCAGCTGTACAGGACGGACCAGAGCAGCCTGGTTTGTTGTCGTCCGGGATAATGTTAGTTTCCACCGGGCTCCTCTGAGGAATTATTTTTCGGCTTGGCGTTGGAAAGTGTATGACCGCCAACCACATGCCCGCCTGCCTTTTCTGCAAGCAATGGAAGAGGCATGCGGAGACGTTGAGGTGGGGGTCAGTCCAGGGTTTACGACACGCAAGGCGATATTTTCCACATTACCTAGCCAGGGATGACATTGCTTGTGATGTGGATGAGGTGATGTTGGCCAGACCCTTAGAGAAGGCGGGATTGATAATCCCCATCCCTTACAATGCCTTTACCATACTATCTTAGTTTACTATTGCACTGTAATTTTACAGTAATAATTTTTGTTTCCGTGAGTTTACAGTAACATATTGTATTGATTACTGTACTGTGTTTCTACTTTTATTCGTGTTTTTGTTTGTTTGTTGTTGTTGTAAAAACCTGCAATGGCAACAACAAAAAAAGCATTATGTATTTCTTTCTGAAGCCTTTCTATTTGTGTGTTTAATTGAAATGTGAGTAGATGTACTGTTCTGGAACAATCTTTCACAGAAGCCTGTATTAGAACATTAAAAAGGTATAGAAAGTACTAAATACAGACAGTGTTTTATATAAAAGTACATCAGTGTGTTGCTGCTTTGAAAGAGTAATTCATGTGTGAGTATCATTTTGTTTCAAAAATTGCCATTTTGAATAAAGACTGTTAGGTTTTGATGGCAGAGTTTCATTTTGACATAGAAGTGCGATGTTTATCTCCAATCGTTGTGTCTTATTTGGCTTGTGTGTGTGTGTGTGTAGAGTTTTGAAACAATGAGCCAAATTCCCACAACAAGTATTGTAAGCAGTCACAAAAAAAACAGTAATTGACCCCGGTCCTGTCCATCGACTGCTCTTCGCTTTGCTAGCCTTTATCTGACTCGACGGGTTAACTTCTAGTGAATATTTTTTTTCATTTCAACAATTGACTGTGGTATCTGTGATGTCTTGCTTAAGATTGACGTAACAAAATCCACTGGGGCTGATATGCTTGTTTGCTGAATCATTAAACCATATAACCTGACGATTATATCTGGGTACCATCCCCAGGGTCGAGGAGGCGGCCCATGTACTCACCCCTTCACAAAGGTGGTGACCCTTGTGAACTTAAAGAAATCTCGCCCTATTTCTAAACTTTCTTGCCTAGCTAAAATATTAGAGTCCTTGATTAATTCTCAGCTAAGATAATTCTTATCTTTGGAATGTATTCTAAATCAGTCGGGTTTTAGGCCTGGTCACAGCACTACCTCTGCTGCATCCCTAGTTATAAATGATGTGGTTCACTGTATGGATAAAAGGCAACATGGTGCTGCCTTCTTCATTGACTGGTCAAAGGCTTTCAATACTGTTGATCACTCATTGCTAATTCAGAGGATTTCCTCATTTGGCCCAGTCCAGAATGCATGTAACTGGTTAAAAAAAATACTTGACAGATAGAATTCAATGTGTATATACTGATGGTGTTAAATCAGGTTTCCTGGATATTAAGAAAGGTGTCCCACAGCGGTCGATTCTGGGTCATGTACTTTTAACTGTTTAAGTTAACAATATCGACATTTTAACCTGCACTTGCATGCCGGTGATACTGTTGTGTATGCTGTTGTCTCCACAGATGGCCAGGCTCCATCTGAACTACAGTCTTCATTGTATCACAGAAAACCTTTATTGAACTGAAATTAATATTGAATGCAAGTAATGACTGACTGGTTCTGATACTAATACCACTGACTGACTGACTGGTTCTGATACTAATACCACTGACTGACTGACTGGTTCTGATACTAATTTCACTGACTGGCTGACTGGTTCTGATACTAATATAACTGACTGACTGGTTCTGATACTAATATCACTGACTGACTGGTTCTGATACTAATATCACTGACTGACTGGTTCTGGTACTAATTCCACTGACTGACTGACTGGTTCTGGTACTAATATCACTGACTGACTGTTTCTGATACTAATATCACTGACTGACTGGTTCTGATACTAATATCAGTGACTGACTGGTTCTGGTACTAATACCACTGACTGACTGACTGGTTCTGGTACTAATATCACTGACTGACTGTTTCTGATACTAATATCACTGACTGACTGGTTCTGATACTAATTTCACTGACTGACTGGTTCTGATACTAATTTCACTGACTGACTGGTTCTGATACTAATTTCACTGACTGACTGGTTCTGATACTAATTTCACTGACTGACTGGTTCTGATACTAATACCACTGACTGACTGGTTCGGATACTAATAACACTGACTGACTGGTTCTGATACTAATTTCACTGACTGACTGGTTCTGATACTAATACCACTGACTGACTGGTTCGGATACTAATACCACTGACTGACTGGTTCGGATACTAATAACACTGACTGACTGGTTCTGATACTAATTTCACCGACTGACTGGTTCTGATACTAATACCACTGACTGACTGGTTCTGATACTAATTTCACTGACTCAAGCAAGGTTACTCATCACGCGATCGTGGTTCACTTATCCACCTCCATTACATGTGCAAATGTCTGCGTGTGTGTGTGTGTGTGTGTGTGTGTGTGTGTGTTGGAATGATTTTTGTTGCTTTCATTCCTTTAACCCTTCTACCATCATGTTGATTATCATAAACACACCCCCTGTACTCCTTGCTCCATTGTCCCTTCTGTCTTTCATTGTGGAGCAGTACTCCATCACTGACCACATGACAGCCTCTCCTCATTTACCCCCTCAGACCACCACCAAAATAGACCAGCTAATGTCCTGCTGAATAAATATTTTGTCTCCTGACTGATGTGTTTATGCCAGTAGATTGATACTAATGTCTCTGTGTGTGTGTGTGTGTGTGTGTGTGCGGTAAGTATGCTTTAAAAGGCAAATAGATATAAATGTGTGGGATTTGATTTCCGCACAAGATCCGCACAGTTGCTCTACTTTTAAATCTGCTCTCTTTCAACAAAGATGGTTGTGTGTGTGTGTGTGTGTGTGTGTGTGTGTGTGTGTGTGTGTGTGTGTGTGTGTGTGTGTGTGTGTGTGTGTGTGTGTGTGTGTGTGTGTGTGTGTGTGTGTGTTTATGAGTCATCAGAAGCAGCTAGTTTCGCTCTGCTCCTCAGCTATGCTGCGGCTGTGGACCACTGGACCACAACCCACCAGATCAAAACACAACAGAACAAATTACAACACAACACACCACAACATGCCAAAACGCAACACAACAGAACAAATCATAACATAACATGTCACATCACAACACAGCACATCACAACACAACAGAACAGAACACATCACAACACAACACAACAGAACAAATCATAACATAACATGTCACATCACAACACAACACATCACAACACAACAGAACAGAACACATCACAACACAACACAACAGAACAAATCATAACATAACATGTCACATCACAACACATCACAACACAACACATCACATCACAACACAACACAACAGAACACAACACAACACAACACATCACAACACAACACAACAGAACACAACACAACACATCACAACAGAACAGAACACAACACAACACAACACAACACATCACAACAGAACACAACACAACACAACACAACACAACACAACACAACACAACACATCACATCACATCACATCACAACACAACACAACACAACACAACACAACACAACACATCACATCACATCACATCACATCACAACACAACACAACACAACACAACACAACACAACACAACACAACACAACACAACACATCACATCACATCACATCACATCACATCACAACACAACACAACACAACACAACACAACACAACACAACACAACACAACACAACAGAACGTTGCTTACCAACAGTAACAGAATAGACACTAACTCTGCTTCCCAACGCAACTCACACCATCTTCAACCCTACTGACAGGAAATGTCACCCTATTCCCTATATAGGGCCTATATAGTGCACTACTTTTGACAAGAGGCCAATGGCTATAGGCAATAGGGCACCATCTCGTACACAATAAGAAAGACAGAGGGTAGGGCTTTCATTCATATTTTTCCCAGAAACGTGTTGTCTGTTCTGCCACCACTAGACAGTTAGAGGCCCACACTGAGCCCATCCCACATACGTTATTAATAAAGAATTTTATGTAGACACACATTATATGTTGCAGAGTGGACGTCACAGTTAATTCAGTGTTAGATTCGAAAACGGATGACACTCAACTACTTTTCTCCCCCCCCCCCCCCCCCTTCTGACACCCAGGTGGTGACATACATCTCTTCGTGCCTGGCAGATATCTCAGCTTGGATGTGTGCCCACCACCTCAAGCTCAACCTCGACAAGACAGAGCTGGCGTGACCCTGGACAACACCCTGTCGTTCTCTGCAAACATGAAAGCAATGACTCTCTCCTGCATGTTTATGCTCTACAACATCTGTAGAGTACCACCCTGCCTCACACAAGAACCAGCGCAGGTCCTATAACTGAGATATGTGGTTGTCCCACCTAGCTCTCATATAAATATGAGAGAGACGTAGAGAGACATAGAGAGACGTAGAGAGACGTAGAGAGATGTAGAGAGACATAGAGAGACGTAGAGAGTTAGGAGAGAGACGTAGAGAGTTAGGAGAGAGACGTAGAGAGACGTAGAGAGTTAGGAGAGAGACGTAGAGAGTTAGGAGAGAGACGTAGAGAGACGTAGAGAGATAGAAGAGAGACGTAGAGAGACGTAGAGAGTTAGGAGAGAGACGTAGAGAGTTAGGAGAGAGACGTAGAGAGACGTAGAGAGACGTAGAGAGTTAGGAGAGAGACGTAGAGAGACGTAGAGAGACGTAGAGAGACGTAGAGAGTTAGGAGAGAGACGTAGAGAGACGTAGAGAGTTAGAAGAGAGACGTAGAGAGACGTAGAGAGTTAGGAGAGAGACGTAGAGAGTTAGGAGAGAGACGTAGAGAGTTAGGAGAGAGACGTAGAGAGACGTAGAGAGTTAGAAGAGAGACGTAGAGAGACATAGAGAGACGTAGAGAGTTAGAAGAGAGACGTAGAGAGACGTAGAGCGATGTAGAGAGACATAGAGAGACGTAGAGAGACGTAGAGAGATGTAGAGAGACATAGAGAGACGTAGAGAGTTAGGAGAGAGACGTAGAGAGTTAGGAGAGAGACGTAGAGAGACGTAGAGAGTTAGAAGAGAGACGTAGAGAGACATAGAGAGACGTAGAGAGTTAGAAGAGAGACGTAGAGAGACGTAGAGCGATGTAGAGAGACATAGAGAGACGTAGAGAGACGTAGAGAGATGTAGAGAGACATAGAGAGACGTAGAGAGTTAGGAGAGAGACGTAGAGAGTTAGGAGAGAGACGTAGAGAGACGTAGAGAGACGTAGAGAGACGTAGAGAGTTAGGAGAGAGACGTAGAGAGACGTAGAGAGTTAGAAGAGAGACGTAGAGAGACGTAGAGAGTTAGGAGAGAGACGTAGAGAGTTAGGAGAGAGACGTAGAGAGTTAGGAGAGAGACGTAGAGAGACGTAGAGAGTTAGAAGAGAGACGTAGAGAGACATAGAGAGACGTAGAGAGTTAGGAGAGAGACGTAGAGAGACATAGAGAGACGTAGAGAGTTAGAAGAGAGACGTAGAGAGAAGTAGAGCGATGTAGAGAGACATAGAGAGACGTAGAGAGACGTAGAGAGATGTAGAGAGACATAGAGAGACGTAGAGAGTTAGGAGAGAGACGTAGAGAGTTAGGAGAGAGACGTAGAGAGACGTAGAGAGTTAGAAGAGAGACGTAGAGAGACGTAGAGAGTTAGGAGAGAGACGTAGAGAGACATAGAGAGACGTAGAGAGTTAGAAGAGAGACGTAGAGAGACGTAGAGCGATGTAGAGAGTTAGGAGAGAGACGTAGAGAGACGTAGAGGGATGGAGAGAGTTAGGAGAGAGATGTAGAGAGACATAGAGGGATGGAGAGAGTTAGGAGAGAGACGTAGAGAGACATAGAGAGACGTAGAGAGACGTAGAGCGATGTAGAGAGTTAGGAGAGAGACGTAGAGAGACGTAGAGGGATGGAGAGAGTTAGGAGAGAGACTTAGAGAGTTAGGAGAGAGACGTAGAGAGTTAGGAGAGAGACGTAGAGAGACGTAGAGGGATGGAGAGAGTTAGGAGAGAGACGTAGAGAGACGTAGAGAGACATAGAGAGACGTAGAGAGTTAGGAGAGAGACGTAGAGAGACGTAGAGCGTTAGGAGAGAGACGTAGAGAGACGTAGAGCGTTAGGAGAGAGACGTAGAGAGACGTAGAGAGACGTAGAGAGTTAGTAGAGCGACGTAGAGAGACGTAGAGAGACGTAGAGAAACGTAGAGCGATGTAGAGAGTTAGTAGAGCGACGTAGAGAGACGTAGAGAGACGTAGAGAAACGTAGAGCGATGTAGAGAGTTAGGAGAGAGACGTAGAGAGACGTAGAGGGATGGAGAGAGTTAGGAGAGAGATGTAGAGAGACATAGAGGGATGGAGAGAGTTAGGAGAGAGACGTAGAGAGACATAGAGAGACGTAGAGAGACGTAGAGCGATGTAGAGAGTTAGGAGAGAGACGTAGAGAGACGTAGAGGGATGGAGAGAGTTAGGAGAGAGACTTAGAGAGTTAGGAGAGAGACGTAGAGAGTTAGGAGAGAGACGTAGAGAGACGTAGAGGGATGGAGAGAGTTAGGAGAGAGACGTAGAGAGACGTAGAGAGACATAGAGAGACGTAGAGAGTTAGGAGAGAGACGTAGAGAGACGTAGAGCGTTAGGAGAGAGACGTAGAGAGACGTAGAGCGTTAGGAGAGAGACGTAGAGAGACGTAGAGCGATGTAGAGAGTTAGAAGAGAGACGTAGAGAGTTAGAAGAGAGACGTAGAGAGACATAGAGAGACGTAGAGAGTTAGTAGAGCGACGTAGAGAGACGTAGAGAGACGTAGAGAAACGTAGAGCGATGTAGAGAGTTAGAAGAGAGACGTAGAGCGATGTAGAGAGTTAGGAGAGAGACGTAGAGAGACGTAGAGGGATGGAGAGAGTTCGGAGAGAGCGGATCCCGCTAGATGGGCAAAATGCAAATTCCAAAATTGACCATGTTGTAAAAATGTTTTTAAAAAACCATGTATTTTAACATAAGGGTTAGGCATTAGGTTAGCAGTGGGGTTAAGGTTAGGTTTAAGGTTAGGGTTACATTTACATTTCATTTTTAAGAAGATACATTTTAGAACTAGGCAGTTCCTCAGACTTGACAACTTGGCCAAAGCAGGAACTGCCCAGTAAACAGTTCAGCTGCTTCTGACGAAATATTAGCTATACAGTCAGTCAGTCAGTCAGGCCAATCAGGAACATATATCCATAGAGACTGTATATGAGTATACACACAAACTCATTTTCTCCATATAGATTACTGTATATATTGACATTGTAATGAAGCTCCACCTCTTCAGTCTGTCTCTCTGTCTCTCTGTCTCTCTGTGTCTCTGTGTCTCTGTGTCTCTGTGTCTCTGTGTCTCTGTCTCTGTCTCTGTCTCTCTCTCTCTCTCTCTCTCTCTCTCTCTCTCTGTCTCTGTCTCTGTCTCTGTCTCTGTCTCTGTCTCTGTCTCTGTCTCTCTCTCTGTCTCTCTCTCTCTCTCTCTCTCTCTCTCTCTCTATCTCTCTCTATATATCTATATATATCTATATATATATATATAAATATCTATATATATATAGTCACAGTGCCTTACAAAAGTATTCACGTTTTGTTGCAATACAACCTGTCATTTAAAATTATTTTTATTTCATGTAATGGACATAAACAAAATGGTCCAAATTGTTGAAGTGAAATAAAAATACTTGTTTCAAAAACATTTAAAAAAATGTAAACCGGAAAAGTGGTCTGTGCATATGTTTTCAACCCCTTTGCTATGAAGCCCCTAAATAAGATCTGGTGCAATCAATTACCTTCAGAAGTCACATAATTAGTTAAATAAAGTCCACCTGTGTGCAATCTAAGTGTCACATGATCTGTCACATGATCTCAGTATATATACACCTGTTCTGAATGGCCCCAGAGTCTGCAACACCACTAAGCAAGAGGCACCGCCAAGCAAGTGGCACCATGAAGACCAAGGAGCTCTCCAAACAGGTCAGGGACAAAGTTGTGGAGAAGGACAGATCAGGGTTGGGTTATAAAAAAATATCAGAAACGTTGAACATCCCACGGAGCACCATTAAATCCATTATTAAAAATGGAAAGAACATGGCACCACGACAAACCTGTCAAGAGAGGGCCGCCCACCAAAACTCACAGACCAGGCAAGGAGGGCAGTAAACAGAGAGGCAACAAAGAGACCAAAGATAACCCTGAAAGAGCTGCAAAGCTCCACAGCGGAGATTGGGGTATCTGTCCATAGGACCACTTTAAGCTGTACACTCCACAGAGCTGGGCTTTACGGAAGATTGTCCAGATAGAGCCATTGCTTAAAGAAAAAAAATAAGGAAACACGTTTGGTGTTTGCCAAAAGGCATGTGGGAGACTCCCCAAACATATTGAAGAAGGTACTCACAACTACTGTGATTATTATTATTTGACCATGCTGGTCATTTATGAACATTTGAACATCTTGGCCATGTTCTGTTATAATCTCCACCCGGCACAGCCAGAAGAGGATTGGCCACCCCTCATAGCCTGGTTCCTCTCTAGGTTTCTTCCTAGGTTTTGGCCTTTCTGGGGAGTTTTTCCTAGCCACCGTGCTTCTACACCTGCATTGCTTGCTGTTTGGGGTTTTAGGCTGGGTTTCTGTACAGCACTTTGAGATATCAGCTGATGTACGAAGGGCTATATAAATAAATTTGATTTGATTTACTCTGGTCAGATGAGACTAAAATTGAGCTTTTTGGCCATCAAGGAAAACGCTATGTCTGGCGCAAAACCAACACCTTTCATCACCCCGAGAACACCATCGGCAGGGACGGGGAAACTGGTCAGTATTGAAGGAATGATGGATGGCGCTAAATACAGGGAAATTCTTGAGGGGATCTGTTTCAGTCTTCCAGAGATTTGAGAGTGGGACGTAGGTTCACCTTCCAGCAGGACAATGACCCTAAGAATACTGCTAAAAAAACACTCAAGTGGTTTAAGGTTAAGGTCAAAGCCCAGACCTCAATCCAATTGAGAATCTGTGGTATGACTTAAAGATTGCTGTACGCCAGCGGAACCCATCCAACTTGTAGGAGCTGGAGCAGTTTTGTCTTGAAGAATGGGCAAAACTCCCAGTGGCTAGATGTGCCAAGCATATAGAGGCATACCCCAGAGACTTGCAGCTGTAATTGCTGGCAAAGGTGCCTCTACAAAGTATTGACTTTGGGGGAGGGCGAATAGTTATGCACGCTCAAGTTTTCAGTTTATTTGTCATATTTCTTGTTGATTTCACAAGAAAAAATATGCTGCATCTTCAAAGTGGTAGGCATGTTGTGTAAATCAAATGATACAACCCCCCCAAAATCTATTTTAATTCCAGGTTGTAAGGCAACAAAAAAGGAAAAATGCCAAGGTGGGTGAAAACTTTCACAAGCCACTGTAAGTGTCTTGGTTTTGGATTTTCACCTAATCTCTCCTCATCTCCCCTCCCCTCCCATCTCCACTCTCTGACCTTCCCCTCTCTCCTCCCCTTCTCTCCTGTCATCCCCTCCCCAACTCTCCTCTGCACTCTCTCCTCCCGTCTTCTCTTATCCTGTCCTCCTCTCTTATCCTGTCCTCTCCTCCCCTCCTGTCCTCCTCTCCCCTCCTATCGGTTTGTGGAGACATTTCAACATTTGAAACATTCATCATTTATAATCTGTTGGTTGTGTCCAGATATATACACGCAAGCACATGCCCACGTATTCAAATAGACAACACGCACACCCACACATTTACAGTTAGGTCATTTACCAGATGCTCTTATCCAGAACGACTTACAGCAAGTGCATTCATCTGAAGAATCTGCAGATAGGTGGGACAAGCACATATCTTAGTCATAGGACCTGCGCTGGTTCTTGTGTGAGGCAGGGTGATACTCTACAGATGTTGCAGGGTGAGTCACTCCTTTCATGTTTGCAGAGAACGACATGGAGTTGTCCAGGGTCACGCCAGCTCTGTCTTGTCAAGGTTGAGGATGAGGTGGTGGGCCAACATCCAAGCTGAGATATCTGCCAGGCACGAAGAGATGTGTGTCACCACCTGGGTGTCAGAAGGAGGGGAAGTGTTGCTTTCTTGAGGGGAGTGACTCTGGACATTTTGAAGATAGAGAGGATGAATATTCAGGGATGAGTTGATGAGGGAAAGTGAGGAATTGGAGAAGGTCTCCAGAGATGATCTGGAGAAAGGAGGAAGGGGATTGGTCGAGAGGGCAGGTTGTGGGGCGGCCCAACCTCACTAATCACATCATTTCATCTGGATAGAGAAGGGAGCAAGAGGTCAAGGCATAGGTTAGTTCTTTGTGAGTGGGACCAGTGGACTCAATAGGCTGAGTGAATGAGTGGGACCAGTGGACTCAATAGGCTGAGTGAATGAGTGGGACCAGTGGACTCAATAGGCTGAGTGAATGAGTGGGACCAGTGAACTCAATAGGCTGAGTGAACGAAGAGTGGATGTCAATAACCTTCTTTTCAAAGTGGTTGACAAAGTTGTCTGCAGAGGGAGGAGGGAGGGGGGGGGGGTTGTGGGTTAAGGAGAGAGGAGATGGTGGAAAGAGTTTCCTAGGGTTAGAGGCAGAAGGTTGAAATGTAGAGTGATTGAACGTGGTTTTAGCAACAGATACAGAGGAAGACACGGTAGAGAGAAGGCCCAATCAGCTGCCCGCAACCCTGTTCTGTAAGCTCGGAATGAGTCACTCAGCCACGGAACAGGAGGGGAGGGCCGAGAAGGCCCGGGAGGAAAGGAGGGGAGGGCCGATAAGGCCCGGGAGGAAAGGAGGGGAGGGCCGAGAAGGCCCGGGAGGAAAGGAGGGGAGGGCCGAGAAGGCCCGGGTGGAAAGGAGGGGATGGCCGAGCCGGCCCGGGAAGAAAGGGGACAGTGCGAGTCACTCAGCCACGGAACAGGACGGGAGGGCCGAGCCGGCCCGGGAGGAAAGGAGGGGAGGGCCGAGCCGGCCCGGGAAGAAAGGAGGGGAGGGCCGAGCCGGCCCGGGAAGAAAGGGGACAGTGCGTGTCATAGGATGTGGAAACGGAGGAGAGTAGGAGGAGAGTAGGAGGAGAGTAGGAGGAGAGTAGGAGGAGAGTAAGGTCGAGGAGGCAGAATCAGGAGACCGGGGGGAGAAGGATTCAGCAGAAGGGAGAGATGATAGGATAGAAGAAGAGGGAGAGAGAGTCTGTGCCTTCTGGGTAGGGAGGGCTGAGTGGGCAGTTGGCTGATTGATGGGGAGGGCTGAGTGGTTAGGAAGGGCTGAGTGGGTAGGGAGGGCTGAGTGGTTAGTTGGCTGATTGGTGGGGAGGGCTGAGTGGTTAGGAAGGGCTGAGTGGTTAGGGAGGGCTGAGAGGTTAGGGAGGGCTGAGTGGTTAGGGAGGGCTGAGTGGGTAGGGAGGGCTGAGTGGTTAGGAAGGGCTGAGTGGTTAGGAAGGGCTGAGTGGTTAGGAAGGGCTGAGTTGTTAGGGAGGGCTGAGTGGGCAGTTGGCTGATTGGTGGGGAGGGCTGAGTGGTTAGGGAGGGCTGAGTGGTTAGGGAGGGCTGAGTGGTTAGGGAGGGCTGAGTGGTTAGGGAGGGCTAAGTGGTTAGGGAGGGCTGAGTGGTTAGGAAGGGCTGAGTGGTTAGGTAGGGCTGAGTGGTTAGGGAGGGCTAAGTGGTTAGGGAGGGCTGAGTGGTTAGGGAGGGCTGAGTGGTTAGAGAGGGCTGAGTGGTTAGGGAGGGCTGAGTGGTTAGGGAGGGCTGAGTGGTTAGGGAGGGCTGAGTGGTTAGGGAGGGCTGAGTGGTTAGGGAGGGCTGAGTGGTTAGGGAGGGCTGAGTGGGTAGGGAGGGCTGAGTGGTTAGGGAGGTTTGAGTGGTTAGGGAGGTTTGAGTGGTTAGGGAGGTTTGAGTGGGCAGTTGGCTGATTGGTGGGGAGGGCTGAGTGGGTAGGGAGGGCTGAGTGGTTAGTTGGCTGATTGGTGGGGAGGGCTGAGTGGGTAGGGAGGGCTGAGTGGGTAGGGAGGGCTGAGTGGGTAGGGAGGGCTGAGTGGTTAGGAAGGGCTGAGTGGTTAGGAAGGGCTGAGTGGTTAGGGAGGGCTGAGTGGGTAGGGAGGGCTGAGTGGTTAGGGAGGGCTGAGTGGTTAGGAAGGGCTGAGTGGGTAGGGAGGGCTGAGTGGTTAGGGAGGGCTGAGTGGGAAGTTGGCTGATTGGTGGGGAGGGCTGAGTGGTTAGGGAGGGCTGAGTGGTTAGGAAGGGCTGAGTGGTTAGGGAGGGCTGAGTGGGAAGTTGGCTGATTGGTGGGGAGGGCTGAGTGGTTAGGGAGGGCTGAGTGGTTAGGGAGGGCTGAGTGGTTAGGAAGGTTTGAGTGGTTAGGAAGAGCTGAGTTGTTAGTGAGGGCTGAGTGGGCAGTTGGCTGATTGGTGGGGAGGGCTGAGTGGTTAGGGAGGGCTGAGTGGTTAGGGAGGGCTGAGTGGTTAGGGAGGGCTGAGTGGTTAGGGAGGGCTAAGTGGTTAGGGAGGGCTGAGTGGTTAGGAAGGGCTGAGTGGTTAGGTAGGGCTGAGTGGTTAGGGAGGGCTAAGTGGTTAGGGAGGGCTGAGTGGTTAGGGAGGGCTGAGTGGTTAGAGAGGGCTGAGTGGTTAGGAAGGGCTGAGTGGTTATGAAGGGCTGAGTGGTTATGAAGGGCTGATTGGTTAGGGAGGGCTGAGTGGTTAGGGAGGGCTGAGTGGTTAGGGAGGGCTGAGTGGTTAGGGAGGGCTGAGTGGTTAGGGAGGGCTGAGTGGTTAGGGAGGGCTGAGTGGGTAGGGAGGGCTGAGTGGTTAGGGAGGTTTGAGTGGTTAGGGAGGTTTGAGTGGTTAGGGAGGTTTGAGTGGGCAGTTGGCTGATTGGTGGGGAGGGCTGAGTGGGTAGGGAGGGCTGAGTGGTTAGTTGGCTGATTGGTGGGGAGGGCTGAGTGGGTAGGGAGGGCTGAGTGGGTAGGGAGGGCTGAGTGGGTAGGGAGGGCTGAGTGGTTAGGGAGGGCTGAGTGGTTAGGAAGGGCTGAGTGGGTAGGGAGGGCTGAGTGGTTAGGGAGGGCTGAGTGGTTAGGAAGGGCTGAGTGGGTAGGGAGGGCTGAGTGGTTAGGGAGGGCTGAGTGGGAAGTTGGCTGATTGGTGGGGAGGGCTGAGTGGTTAGGGAGGGCTGAGTGGTTAGGAAGGGCTGAGTGGTTAGGGAGTGCTGAGTGGGAAGTTGGCTGATTGGTGGGGAGGGCTGAGTGGTTAGGGAGGGCTGAGTGGTTAGGGAGGGCTGAGTGGGAAGTTGGCTGATTGGTGGGGAGGGCTGAGTGGTTAGGGAGGGCTGAGTGGATTTATGAAGGGCTGAGTGGTTAGGGAGGGCTGAGTGGTTAGGAAGGGCTGAGTGGGTAGGGAGGGCTGAGTGGTTAGGGAGGGCTAAGTGGTTAGGGAGGGCTGAGTGGTTAGGGAGGGCTGAGTGGTTAGGGAGGGCTGAGTGGTTAGGGAGGGCTGAGAGGGTAGGGAGGATTAAGTGGGTAAATGCCTCTTTTCCTCTCCTCTCCTCTTCTCTCCCCTTTCCTCTTGTCCTCTCCTTTCATCTCCTCTGCTCCTCCTCTCCTCTCCTTGTTTCCTCTCCACTCTCCTCCATTCCTCTCCTCTCCTCTCTTCTCCTTTCCTCTCCTCTCCTCTCCTCTCCTATCCTCTCCTATCCTCTCCTATTCTCTCCTATCCTCTCCTATCCTCTCATCTCCTCTCGCCTCCCCTCCTCCTCTCCTCCTTTCCTCTCCTCTCCTCTTTTCTCCTCTTTTCCTCTTCTCCTTTACTCTCCTCCATTCCTCTCTCCTCCTTTCCTCTCCCCTCCTCTCCTCCCTGGTTTGTGCTATCCGGTATCGTTGGGACGTCCCTACCCCATTGAAGTTGACCTTATAAATGGTTAAGGTAATGGTTAGGGCGTTAGGACGTTCCAAAAATAGCACTGACCCTCCTTTCCTCTCCGTTCCTCTCCTCCATCAGTGATGGTTATGGTTGATAGATGGAGTGTTTGTGGTCACACTATGTGTTTTATTTGCACTCAGAGCCGTTCTGCAGTGTTAGCTCTGTGTAGAGACATCAAGCGTTCAGCCTGCTGCTCAGGCCCTGTGGAAGCCCTAGTCTAGAGCGTTCAGCCTGCTGCTCAGGCCCTATGGAAGCCCTAGTCTAGAGCGTTCAGCCTGCTGCTCAGGCCCTGTGGAAGCCCTAGTCTAGAGCGTTCAGCCTGCTGCTCAGGCCCTGTGGAAGCCCTAGTCTAGAGCGTTGAGCCTGCTGCTCAGGCCCTATGGAAGCCCTAGTCTAGAGCGTTCAGCCTGCTGCTCAGGCCCTGTGGAAGCCCTAGTCTAGAGCGTTCAGCCTGCTGCTCAGGCCCTGTGGAAGCCCTAGTCTAGAGCGTTCAGCCTGCTGCTCAGGCCCTGTGGAAGCCCTAGTCTAGAGCGTTCAGCCTGCTGCTCAGGCCCTGTGGAAGCCCTAGTCTAGAGCGTTCAGCCTGCTGCTCAGGCCCTGTGGAAGCCCTAGTCTAGAGCGTTCAGCCTGCTGCTCAGGCCCTGTGGAAGGCCTAGTCTAGAGCGTCTAGAGCTGGTGAATGTTATTGAATATTGTGTTGTCTGCAATTATGTGGTTCTGGATTTCTCGTAGTCTAATGGTATTGTTTGCCACCACCATGTTCACAATAGCGGTCTCCTGTTCTGGTGTGAACAGTATCTTCCACCATGGCCTGGCCGTCTCTCAGTTCTGCAGAAGATCCACAAATATGATTGGTTACAGTAAGCTAAAATAATCAATTTTCTTTCAATATGAAATGACATCACTGTAACATTGTCCAACAATCACTGAGTAACATTTGCCTGCTGATATGTCTGACTACAGCATACTACAGTATACATGCATAAAGAGCATAGTGTAGATGGTAGGTAACTTACCGGTTGTCATTACTGAATGATGATAGATGTAACCGTGTAGATGGTAGGTAACTTACCGGTTGTCATTACTGAATGATGGTAGATGTAACCGTGTAGCGGCTCAGGTTGGGCTGAACTCTCTGCCCAGCCTCCCTCATACACAATCCATGGATGAGCACATGGTCAACCAAAACTGAGTGTAAAGCAGGAATTGTGGTTGCAATTTTACAGACTTGGTTTAGGGATTCGTTTCATGAGTTTCAGTTTTCGGTGATCGTGTTTCAAGTTCCAGTTTTAGTGTGTAAACAATTGGGGAAAACTGTAAATGGATACAACAGGATCTCATCCGTCGACAGAAGAGAGTAAACGGTTCAGTCTGGAGTGATCGCTGGGGTAAATGTTGGTGCTTGTGCAGCTTATAAGATACTCATTTAGCAAAACACAAGTTATATGAACACAAGTGTGACACTTGAATGTGTAGGGTCTTCAAAATGTCATGTCTTATTTCAGAATGTTATTCTGATTTTGTTTTGACATTCAGCTAAAAGGAACAACAGTATCATTTAAGATTTATGTTCCAGGAATAAAAAAACGGCATTTTTAACATCATTTTTCAACGTGTTTCTACTTTATGAGGTAAAAACTACCGACTGAGCCCAAAAATGTGCTATGATTGATTGATTTTGATGATAGTAGTGAAATCGTGAAAGTATGTTTGTCCTGGCTACTCTGTGTGAGTTATCATTCCACACACACACATCAGTCATCGCTAGACATCGTTACTATGGCAGCGCAGAAACACAACAACAAATATCTTTCTAACACCAAAACAACACACAAACACACGTATGAAGGGTGATAAAGGCCATAAATGAACCGGAGGGGGGCGACTGGAATCCATACTAACACCTTGTTGAACGGCTGAACACGTAAAAAAAGAAAAAGGATTATTTTGGCAATAAGTCCATCCAATACACAGCTTACAGCTGAATGGCCTCCCAGCTCAAAGTGAGACTATTTAGATATTACTGCACTGTTGGAGCTGGGAACACAAGCATTTCGCGGCATCCAAAATAACATCTGCTGAATATGTGTATGTGACCAATAACATCTGCTGAATATGTGTATGTGACCAATAACATCTGCTGAATATGTGTATGAGACCAATAACATCTGCGGAATATGTGTATGAGACAAATAACATCTGCTGAATATGTGTATGTGACCAATAGCATTTGATTTGAATGAATGTCTAACGTATGACCCGTGAAAGTCTGATTAATTCAGTTCCTAACAGTTGAGTTAAAGGATTTCACTCCAGAATATAATAGCCACTGTACTAAACACATTATTACATTGTTCATTGAGTTAGTAGGTAGTTTAAGGGGGGCTCTCTGGCTAATCCATGGAAAATTCTAATTTTACCATCGATTTACCATGGAGCCAGCTAGCTAGCAAACGTTTTCACATTTTACTGTTAATGACAGTACATATGTGTGTGTGTGTGTGTGTGTGTGTGTGTGTGTGTGTGTGTGTGTGTGTGTGTGTGTGTGTGTGTGTGTGTGTGTGTGTGTGTGTGTGTGTGTGTGTGTGTGTGTGTGTGTGTGTGTGTGTGTGTGTGTGTGTGTGTGTGTGAGAGAGAGTGTGTGATGATCACTACAACTTTAGAAAACATTGTCATCAGTGCAAAGCTGTCATCAAGGCAAACAGTGGCTACTTTGAAGAATCTCAAATATAATTTGAGTTGTACACTTTTTTTGATTAATACATGATTCCATATGTGTTATTTCATAGTTTTGATGTCTTCACTATTATTTTACAACGTAGAAAATATAAACAATTAAGAAAAACCCTTGAATGAGTAGGTGTGTCCAAACTTTGACTGGTACTGTATATGAGCATCCCTAAGATATAATTGTCACAATCTTCTTCAACTTGTACCATGGAAATACTGTTCGCCGGCCGAGTCCACAAAGTGTCTTCAGTCCTTTTCTAGTTGTTGTCTTTTAAAATCTCAAATATAAAAAGTTGCAATGTGCTGATTCACCGCAGATCTGACTCATCACACCACTCTAATTAATCATTTAAAAATAAAACTATGGGCCTTCATGTACTCTGTTCTTTCTCTGCATTGAATGTCTGTGAATTATGAAACAACTACTGAATGCAGATGTGTGAAACATTGTGATGTAGATTTGTTTTTCCCATTGATCTATTTTCAAGTTAAGAATATGTTCCAGATTGAAACTTTAATATTTTGAATTGAATCTTTATTTGGCTAGACAATTAAGAACAAATTCTTATTTACAAGGACGGCCTACCTCAGCCAAATCCGGACGACGCTGGGCTAATTGTGTTGCCGCCCTGTGGGACTCCCAAATACATCCAGTTGTGATACAGCCTGGAATTGAACCAGGGTCTATAGTGACACCACTAGCACTGAGTTACAGTGCCTTAGACCATGATGCCACCCAGGATGCCACCCAGTACCTGGTGACTATGGAAACCAATAGAAATGTACTGAATAATGTTTTCAATATCCAACTTTTTGTTCTCTAATACTTTAAAAAAAACTTTTTACAGTAGTCAGGTGGTCATTACTAAGTTATGATGAGGTCTTAACTATAACCAGTACATAATACAGTGGTTAGAATTGTGACCAACTCAATCAATCAATCAAATGTATTTATAAAGCCCTTCTTACATCAGCTGATATCACAAAGTGCTGTACAGAAACCCAGCCTAAAATCCTAAGCAATGCAAGTGTAGAAGCACGGTAGCTAGGAAAAACTCCCTAGAAAGGCCAGAACCTAGGAAGAAAATCAGAGAGGAACCAGGCTCTGAGGGGTGGCCAGTCCTCTTCTGGCTGTGCCGGGTGGAGATTATAACAGAACATGGCCAAGATGTTCAAATGTTCAAAGATTACCAGCAGGGTCAAATAATAATAATAATCACAGTGGTTGTAGAGGGTGCAACAGGTCAGCACCTCAGGAGTAAATGTAATTTGGCTTTTCATAGCCGATCATTCAGAGTATCTCTACCGCTCCTGCTGTCTCTACAGAGGTGAAAACAGCAGGTCTGGGACAAGGTAGCACGTCCGGTGAACAAGTCTGGGTTTCATAGCCGCATGCAGAACAGCTGAAACTGGTCAATTTGTGATTAGTGATCAACAGTGATTAGTTAACAGTGATTAGTTAATTGACTATAACTGCCTTGGAAGTGAGGGACCTAACATTAAGGAGCCCTATTTTGAGATGTGAGGTATCACAATCTCTTTCAATTATGGCAGGAATGGAGGAGGTCTTTATTCCAGTGAGATTGCTAAAGCGACCACCACCATGTTTAGTTTTGCCCAACCTAGGTCTCATTGAGGATAGTTGAGCTGACTACACTGACTGTGCTAGTGGCAGACTCCACTAAGCTGGCAGGCTGGCTAACAACCTGCTGCCTGGCCTTCACTCTATCTCACAGTGGAGCTGGGGGAGTTAGAGCCCTGTCTATGTTCATAGATAAGATGAGAGCACCCCTCCAGCTAGGATGGAGTCCATCACTCCTCAACAGGCCAGGCTTGGTCCCGTTTGTGGGTGAGTCCCAGAAAGAGGGCCAATTATCTACGAATTCTATCTTTTGGGAGGGGCAGAAAACAGTTTTCAACCAGTGATTGAGTTGTGAGATTCTGCTGTAGAGCTCATCACTCCCCCTAACTGGGAGGGGGCCAGAGACAATTACTCAATGCGACACATCTTTCTAGCTGATTTACAGGCTGAAGCTATGTTGCGCTTGGTGACCTCTGACTGTTTCATCCTAACATCGTTGGTGCCGACGTGGATAACAATATCTTAATACTCTCTACACTCGCCAGATTTAGCTTTAGCCAGCACCATCTTCAGATTAGCCTTAACGTCGGTAGCCCTGCCCCCTGGTAAACAGTGTATGATCGCTGGGTGATTCGTTTTAAGTCTAATACTGCGGGTAATGGAGTCGCCAATGACTAGTGTTTTCAATTAGTCAGAGCTAATGGTGGGAGGCTTCAGCGTCTCAGACCCCGTAACGGGAGGAGTAGAGACCAGAGAAGGCTCGGCCTCAGACTCTGACTCACTGCTTAGTAGGGAGAACCGGTTGAAAGTTTCTGTCTGCTGAATGAGTGACACCGGTTGAGCATTCCTACAGCATTTCCCTCCAGAAGCCATGAGAAAGTTGTCCAGCTGCGGGGACCGTGCGAGGGGATTTATACTACTGTCTGTACTTACTGGTGGCACAGACGCCGTTTCTTCCTTTCCTACACTGAAATTAACCTTGACTAACGATTGCGTCTGAAGCTGGGCTTGCAGCACAGCTATCCTCGCCATAAGGCGATCGTTCTCCTGTATATTATGAGTACAGCGACTGCAATTAGAAGGCATCATGTTAATGTTACTACTTAGCTTCGGCTGTTGGAAGTCCTGACAAACCACGTCCAGATAAAGCGTCCGGAGTGAAAAAGTTGAATGAAAAAAAGTAAAGCGAGGGGAAAAACAAAAAATATAAACAAGAATTAAAAATTAAGAAAAGTAGAAAAGTAAGGTTAGCAACAAAACGCACAGCAGCACGTAAACAAGTCTAACAAGTATACCAACTGGTCGTATGGTGATCAGAAAAATATGTACTATTCTGGTTAATAAAAATACGTTAAAAAAACGTCATTTTTCAACCGGTTTGCGACCAGAATAAGACGTCATAGAAAACAGGTTTTGCCTACTGGGTTAATATATAATTTAATTTAAGCTTTTATTTAGTTTAACAAGATTAATTACTTTTTTTTATTTCACCTTTATTTAACCAGGTAGGCAAATTGAGAACACGTTCTCATTTACAATTGCGACCTGGCCAAGATAAAGCAAAGCAGTTCGACACATACAACAACACATAGTTACACATGGAGTAAAACAAACATACAGTCAATAATACAGTAAAAAATAAGTCTATATACAATATGAGCAAGTGAGGTGAGATAAGGGAGGTGAAGGCAAACAAAATATATATATAAATAAATAAAAATATAAAAAGGCCATGGTGGCGAAGTAAATACAATATAGCAAGTAAAAAAAAGAAAAAAGTAGAGATAGTAGAGATAGAAAAAAGTAGAGATAGAAATAATGGGGTGCAAAGGAGCAAAATAAATAAATAAATACAGTAGGTAAAGAGGTAGTTGTTTGGGCTAAATTATAGATGGGCTATGTACAGGTGCAGTAATCTATGAGCTGCTCTGACAGCTGGTGCTTAAAGCTAGTGAGGGAGATAAGTGTTTCCAGTTTCAGAGATTTTTGTAGTTCGTTCCAGTCATTGGCAGCAGAGACCTGGAAGGAGAGGCGGCCAAAGGAAGAATTGGTTTTGGGGGTGACCAGAGAGATATACCTGCTGGAGCGCGTGCTACAGGTAGGTGCTGCTATGGTGACCAGCGAGCTGAGATAAGGGGGGACTTTACCTAGCAGGGTCTTGTAGATGACCTGGAGCCAGTGGGTTTGGCGACGAGTATGAAGCGAGGGCCAGCCAACGAGAGTGTACAGGTCGCAGTGGTGGGTAGTATATGGGGCTTTGGTGACAAAACGGATGGCACTGTGATAGACTGCATCCAATTTATTGAGTAGGGTTTTGGAGGCTATTTTGTAAATGACATCACCGAAGTCGAGGATTGGTAGGATGGTCAGTTTTACAATGGTATGTTTGGCAGCATGAGTGAAGGATGCTTTGTTGCGGAATAGGAAGCCAATTCTAGATTTAACTTTGGATTGGAGATGTTTGATGTGAGTCTGGAAGGAGAGTTTACAGTCTAACCAGACACCTAGGTATTTGTAGTTGTCCACATATTCTAAGTCAGAGCCGTCCAGAGTAGTGATGTTGGACAGGCGGGCAGGTGCAGGCAGCGATCGGTTGAAGAGCATGCATTTAGTTTTACTTGTATTTAAGAGCAAATGGAGGCCACGGAAGGAGAGTTGTATGGCATTGAAGCTCGCCTGGAGGGTTGTTAACACAGTGTCAAAAGAAGGGCCAGAAGTATACAGAATAGTGTCGTCTGCGTAGAGATGGATCAGAGAATCACCAGCAGCAAGAGCGACATCATTGATGTATACAGAGAAGAGAGTCGGTCCAAGAATTGAACCCTGTGGCACCCCCATAGAGACTGCCAGAGGCCCGGACAACAGACCCTCCGATTTGACACACTGAACTCGATCAGAGAAGTAGTTGGTGAACCAGGCGAGGCAATCATTAGAGAAACCAAGGCTGTCGAGTCTGCCGATGAGGATGTGGTGATTGACAGAGTCAAAAGCCTTGGCCAGGTCAATGAATACGGCTGCACAGTATTGTTTCCTATCGATGGCGGTTAAGATATCGTTTATGACCTTGAGCGTGGCTGAGGTGCACCCATGACCAGCTCTGAAACCAGATTGCATAGCGGAGAAGGTATGGTGGGATTCGAAATGGTCGGTAATCTGTTTGTTGACTTGGCTTTCGAAGACCTTAGAAAGGCAGGGTAGGATAGATATAGGTCTGTAGCTGTTAGGGTCAAGAGTGTCCCCCCCTTTGAAGAGGGGGATAACCGCAGCTGCTTTCCAATCTTTGGGAATCTCAGATGACACGAAAGAGAGGTTGAAAAGGCTAGTAATAGGGGTGGCAACAATTTCAGCAGATAGTTTTAGAAAGAAAGGGTCCAGATTATCTAGCCCGGCTGATTTGTAAGGGTCCAGATTTTGCAGCTCTTTCAGAACATCAGCTGACTGTATTTGGGAGAAAGAGAAATGGGGAAGGCTTGGGCGAGTAGCAGAGGGGAGGGCAGTGCTGTTGACCGGGGTAGGGGTAGCCAGGTGGAAAGCATGGCCAGCCGTAGAAAAATGCTTATTGAAATTCTCAATTATAGTGGATTTGTCGGTGGTGACAGTGTTTCCTATCTTCAGTGCAGTTGGAAGCTGGGAGGAGGTGTTCTTATTCTCCATGGACTTTACAGTGTCCCAGAACTTTTTTGAATTTGTGTTGCATGAAGCAAATTTCTGCTTGAAAAAGCTAGCCTTGGCTTTTCTAACTGCCTGTGTATATTGGTTTCTAGCTTCCCTGAAAAGTTGCATATCACGGGGGCTGTTCGATGCTAATGCAGAACGCCATAGGATGTTTTTCTGTTGGTTAAGGGCAGTCAGGTCAGGAGAGAACCAAGGGCTATATCTGTTCCTGGTTCTAAATTTCTTGAATGGGGCATGCTTATTCAAGATGGTGAGGAAGGCATTTAAAAAAAATATCCAGGCATCCTCAACTGACGGGATGAGATCAATATCCTTCCAGGATACCTCAGCCAGGTCGATCAGAAAGGCCTGCTCGCTGAAGTGTTTCAGGGAGCGTTTGACAGTGATGAGTGGAGGTCGTTTGACCGCTGACCCATTACGGATGCAGGCAATGAGGCAGTGATCGCTGAGATCTTGGTTGAAAACAGCAGAGGTGTATTTGGAGGGCAAGTTGGTTAGGATGATATCTATGAGGGTGCCCGTGTTTACGGAATTGGGGTGGTACCTGGTAGGTTCATTGATAATTTGTGTGAGATTGAGGGCATCAAGCTTAGATTGTAAGATGGCTGGGGTGTTAAGCATGTTCCAATTTAGGTCGCCTAGCAGCACGAGCTCTGAAGATAGATGGGGGGCAATCAGTTCACATATGGTGTCCAGAGCACAGCTGGGGGCAGAGGGTGGTCTATAGCAGGCGGCAACGGTGAGAGACTTGTTTTTAGAGAGGTAGATTTTTTAAAGTAGAAGTTCAAATTGTTTGGGAACAGACCTGGATAGTAAAACAGAACTCTGCAGGCAATCTTTGCAGTAGATTGCAACACCGCCCCCTTTGGCCGTTCTATCTTGTCTGAAAATCTTGTAGTTGGGGATGAAAATGTCAGAATTTTTGGTGGTCTTTCTAAGCCAGGATTCAGACACGGCTAAAACATTCGGGTTGGCAGAGTGAGCTAAAGCAGTGAACAAAACAAACTTAGGGAGGAGGCTTCTAATGTTAACATGCATGAAACCAAGGCTATTACGGTTACAGAAGTCATCAAAAGAGAGCGCCTGGGGAATAGGAGTGGAGCTAGGTACTGCAGGGCCTGTATTCACCTCTACATCACCAGAGGAACAGAGGAGGAGTAGGATAAGGGTACGGCTAAAAGCTATGAGAATTGGTCGTCTAGAACGTCTAGAACAGAGAGTAAAAGGATGTTTCTGGGGGCGATAAAATAGCTTCAAGGAATAATGTACAGACAAAGGTATGGTAGGATGTGAATACAGTGGAGGTAAACCTAGGTATTGAGTGATGATGAGAGAGATATTGTCTCTAGAAACATCATTGAAACCAGGTGATGTCATCGCATATGTGGGTGGTGGAACTGAAAGGTTGGATATGGTATAGTGAGCAGGGCTAGAGGCCCTACAGTGAAATAAGCCAATAAACACTAACCAGAACAGCAATGGACAAGGCATATTTACATTAAGGAGAGGCATGCTTAATCGAGTGATCAATAAGGGTCCAGTGAGTAGAGGTTGGTTGGGGTCACGGCGATCCAGACAGCTGGCCGGGTAGATGGCTATCGGTAGCAAGATAGCATAGGATGGAGGTCTATTTTTAGACACCTCGTGCGTTTCCGTCGGTAGATTAGTGGGGTTCCGTGTCTTGTAGAGGGGATCAATCCAATTGGCAAAATAGATATAGTGACCCAAGAAAAAAATAAAAATAAAATTGTCCGATATACTTATTCAGATAGCAGCCGATAAGACAGCTAACGATTAGCAGGCCCCAGATGAGCGTTCAGGTAACATTGCGACGGAGGTGCCAGTTGGATAACTCCCTCGGGCAGATAACGTCGGCAGTCAATCGTGAAGGCCTGGTGGGGCTCCGTATCTGCAGCAAAAAAAAAAAAAAAAAAAAAAACGGGTCCGGATAGGTGACTGTAGCCCAGGAATGGCTGATGGAACTCCTCAGCTGGCTAGCTCCGGAATAATTTAAGTTTGCTCCGGGATCGACGTAAGCCAATAGTCACACAGTTTGCAGCTAGCTAGCTGCGAAATCAAGGTGCAAATGTCCAGAGCCTGCGGCTGAAATCCGGGGAAACTGAGAGAAAAAAACGGCCCGGTATGCTCCGGTCCGAGTCGCGTTGCACAAAAGTGCCGGTAGATTATCGAGCTAAAGGAATAGCTGATGACCACAACGTGGGCAGCTGAAACACCAACGCTAGCCAGCAAGCCGGCTAACTTCTGGGCAGCTTCAGATTAGCTTTCGGCTAGCTTTCGGCTAGCTTCTGGTTAGCTTTCTGGCTAACTTCTGATTAGCCCCTGGTTAGCTTCCACTGTGGATTTTCAGATTTGAGGTAAATAATACTTTTTTTGTTGAAATTGGTGAGGCGTGTTGCAGGAAAGCTTTTGTAGTTGAGTTCTTGGATAATAAAAAATATAAAAGATATGCGAAGAAGGTGTAAATATATATGTAAATATATATATACAGGACAAGACAGTACGAGGACAAAAAGGACATCTGAACTGCTAAGCCATCTTGGAACGAAGAACGAAGAACGAACTTTCATTGAAACAGGTTGAGATGAATTTTTTTTTTAAATCTATTCAATAGTTTTGTCTTTCTTGATTAAACCGTTCAAACGACAGGGCTGGCTAAAAACACAACGGCTCTTGTTTACTGAAACAATATTACTTATTCCCAAAACCATGTTCGTTAAAACAGAATAAAAACATATCACGCAACATGTAGCCTGACAGATCTAAACACAAAGGCACTTTTTAATCAAACAAACACATTGCATAGGCTTTAGACCTTTTATCCATCACTTTAAATGCCTATGGAGAAAGAGGACGTCGCTCACTGAGGAAGGCTGGAGCACTGACCGTCTCTCCTCCTCGTAGGGGCCACTGGATGGCGGGATGGAGAAGACGTGGCGGGAAAGCTTGCTGACTGCAGGGAACTGAAATCTCAGTGCCTTCCACCACAACAGAACAGAACTGGGTCTGTAACATAACAGAACTGGGTCTGTAACAGAACAGAACCGGATCTGCACCAGAACAGCACTGGTCTGTAACAGAACAGAATCGGATCTGCACCAGAACAGCACTGGTCTGTAACAGAACAGAACCGGATCTGCAACAGAACAGAGCTGGGTCTGTAACAGAACAGAACTGGGTCTGCAACAGAACAGAACTGGGTCTACAACAGAACAGAACTGGGTCTGCAACAGAACAGAACTGGGTCTGCAACAGAACAGAACTGGGTCTACAACAGAACAGAACTGGGTCTGCAACAGAACAGAACTGGGTCTGCAACAGAACAGAACTGGGTCTGCAACAGAACAGAACTGGGTCTGTAACAGAACAGAACTGGGTCTGCACCAGAACATCACTGGGTCTGTAACAGAACAGAACTGGGTCTACACCAGAACAGAACTGGGTCTGCAACAGAACAGCACTGGGTCTGTAACAGAACAGAACTGGATCTGCAACAGAACAGAACAGAACTGGGTCTGCACCAGAACAGAACTGGGTCTGCAACAGAACAGAACAGAACTGGGTCTGCACCAGAACAGAACTGGGACTGCAACAGAACAGAACAGAACTGGGTCTGCACCAAAACAGAACTGGGTCTGCACCAGAACAGAACCAGGTCTATAACAGAACAGCACTGGGTCTACAACAGAACAGAACCGGGTCTACAACAGAACAGAACCGGGTCTACAACAGAACAGCACTGGGTCTACAACAGAACAGAACCGGGTCTACAACACAACATTACTGGGTCTACACCAGAAAAGAACCGGGTCTACAACAGAACAGAACCGGGTCTACAACAGAACAGAACCGGGTCTGTTTGTTACGCCAGAGTTTGACTGCCACTTAGACTCTTATATGTTGTTTTCCAGTGGTCTCGATATCTGCTCCATCCTCCCAGTAGGAGAGTTTATGGTATGTGACTGTTGGGCTCCTTGGCTGTGTGGGTTCTGGCTCTTCATCAGTGTGACTGTTGGGCTCCTTGGCTGTGTGGGTTCTGGCTCTTCATCAGTGGGGGGGGGGGGGGGGGACTTATGACTCCGGCTCTGTCCTCAAGGCCCAAAGTCATAATGAGCATCGTTGGTTGCCTGCATAACCTCCTCACCTGCAGTTTCCTCCAGCATCTGCAACAGACACAACTTGGGGCTCAAAAACATTGTTATCATAAAAAGCATGTGGAGAGGCCATAGTCACTATTAGCAGTGTGTGTAGCCTATGTGCAACGTTAGGATAGGCTATATGTTGTTTGAGATCAATTGCTTTGTACTGTTTTACAATATCATGGAAAGAACCAAGATAGTTGAATGAAACAAGAGCCGTTGTGTTTGCAGCCGGCGTGCGGCAAAAATCCCCCCGTGGTTAATTTCTGTAGAGTATAGGTTAAATCCCCCCGTGGTTAATTTCTGTAGGCTATAGGTTAAATCCCCCCGTGGTTAATTTCTGTAGGCTATAGGTTGAATCCCCCCGTGGTTAATTTCTGTAGGCTATAGGTTAAATCCCCCCGTGGTTAATTTCTGTAGGCTATAGGTTAAATCCCCCCGTGGTTAATTTCTGTAGGCTATAGGTTGAATCCCCCCGTGGTTAATTTCTGTAGGCTATAGGTTAAATCCCCCCGTGGTTAATTTCTGTAGGCTGTAGGTTGAATCCCCCCGTGGTTAATTTCTGTCGGCTATAGGTTAAATCCCCCCGTGGTTAATTTCTGTAGGCTATAGGTTGAATCCCCCCGTGGTTAATTTCTGTCGGCTATAGGTTAAATCCCCCCGTGGTTAATTTCTGTAGGCTATAGGTTGAATCCCCCCGTGGTTAATTTCTGTAGGCTATAGGTTGAATCCCCCCGTGGTTAATTTCTGTAGGCTATAGGTTGAATCCCCCCGTGGTTAATTTCTGTAGGCTATAGGTTAAATCCCCCCATGGTTAATTTCTGTAGGCTATAGGTTAAATCCCCCTGTGGTTAATTTCTGTAGGGTATAGGTTGAATCCCCCCGTGGTTATTTTCTGTAGGCTATAGGTTAAATCCCCCCGTGGTTAATTTCTGTAGGCTATAGGTTAAATCTCCCCGTGGTTAATTTCTGTAGGCTATAGGTTAAATCCCACCGTGGTTAATTTCTGTAGGCTATAGGTTGAATCCCCCCGTGGTTAATTTCTGTAGGGTATAGGTTGAATCCCCCGTGGTTAATTTCTGTAGGCTATAGTGTAACGGCAGTCCTCCTCCTCTTCATCTGAAGAGGAGGAGTATTGAGGGAACCAAGGCGCAGCGTAGTGAAATGACATATTTTATTAACGAAAACACGAACTTGACTAAACTAACAAAACAACAAAACGGTGTAGACAGACCTAGACGACGAACTTACATAAAACAAGAAGAACGCACGAATAGGAAACATAGACTACACAAACCGAACAAACCGTAAACAGTCCCGCGTGGTGTACAGACACAGACACGGAAGACAATCACCCACAACGAACACTGTGAAAACGCCTACCTAAATATGACTCTTAATTAGAGGAACACCAAACACCTGCCTCTAATTAAGAGCCATACCAGGCAACCCATAAACCAACATAGAAACAGAAAACATAGAATGCCCACCCAACCTCACGTCCTGACCAACTAACACACATAACAAACTAACAGAAATAGGTCAGGAACGTGACATAACCCCCCCCATAAGGTGCGAACTCCGGGCGCACCAGCACAAAGTCTAGGGGAGGGTCTGGGTGGGCATCTGGCCACGGTGGTGGCTCAGGCTCCGGGCGAGGTCCCCACCCCACCAAAATCCATCCTAGCCTCCATCTCCCCCTAAGAATGTCCACCCTCATTTTACCCCCACAAAATCCTCTTAGTAACATCAATGACAGGGACAGCACCGGGACAGAGAGATAGATCAAGACAGAGGGATAGCACAAGACAGAGGGATAGATCAGAATATAGAGGTAGCTCAGGATAGAGAGGGAGATCAGGATAGAGGGGCAACTCCGGACTGAAAGGCAGCTCCGGACAGAGAGACAGCTCTGGACTGAGGGGCAGTTCTGGGTATATAGCCGTTTCTGGCTGAAGGGCAGCTCATGGCTGACTGACGAATCTGGACGCTCATGGCAGGCTGACGGCTCTCGACGCTCATGGCTGGCTGACGGCTCTCGACGCTCATGGCAGGCTGACGGCTCTCGACGCTCATGGCAGGCTGACGGCTCTGGACGCTCATGGCTCTCTGACGGCTCTGGCTGCTCATGGCTCGCTGGCGGCTCAGGCAGATCCTGTCTGGCTGGCGGCTCTGGCAGATCCTGTCTGGTTGGCGGCTCTGGCAGATCCTGTCTGACGGACGGCTCTAGCGGCTCCTGTCTGGCGGGCGGCTCTAGCGGCTCCTGTCTGGCGGACGGCTCTGTAGGCTCATGGCAGACGGGCGGCTTTGCAGGCTCATGGCAGACGGGCGGCTTTGCAGGCTCATGGCAGACGGATGGCTCAGATGGCGCTGGGGAGACGGATGGCTCAGATGGCGCTGGGGAGACGGATGGCTCAGATGGCGCTGGGGAGACGGATGGCTCAGATGGCGCTGGGGAGACGGATGGCTCTGGCCGGATAAGGCGCACTGTAGACCTGGTGCGTGGTGCCGGAACTGGAGGCACCAGGCTAAGGACACGCACCTTCATGCTAGTGCGGGGAGCAGGGACAGGGCACACTGGACTCTCAAAGCCTACTCTATACCTGGTGCGTGGTACCGGCACTGGTGGCACCGGGCTGAGGGCAAGCACATCAGGATTAGTAGGGGGAGAAGAAACAGTGTGTACAGGGCTCTGGAGACGCACAGGAGGCTTAGTGCGTGGTGCTGGGACTGGAGGCACCGAACTGGATACACGCACTACAGGGAGAGTGCATGGAGGAGGAACAGGGCTCTGGAAACGCACTGGTAGCCTAGTGCGTAGTGTAGGCACTGTAGGTACTAGGCTGGGGCGGGGAGGTGGCGCCGGAAATACCGGACCGTGCAGGCATACTGGCTCTCTTGAGCATTGAGCCTGCCCAACCTTACCTGGTTGAATGCTCCCGGTCGCCGACCAGTGCGGGGAGGTGGAATAACCCGCACCGGGCTATGTAGGCGAACCGGGGAAACCATGCGTAAGGCAGGTGCCATGTATGCCGGCCCGAGGAGACGCACTGGAGACCAGACGCGTTGAGCCGGCCTCATGACACCTGGCTCAATGCCCAATCTAGCCCTACCAGTGCGGGGAGGTGGAATAACCCGCACTGGGCTATGCACTCGTACAGGAGACACCGTGCGCTCTACTGCGTAACACGGCGCCTGCCCGTACTCCCGCTCTCCACGGTAAGCCTGGGAAGTGGGCGCAGGTCTCCTACCTGCCCTTGGCCCACTACCTCTTAGCCCCCCCCCAATAAATTTTTGGGTGTTACTCACGGGCTTTTTGGGCTTCCGTGCAAGACGTGTCCCCTCATAACTCCGGTTCCCTTCTCCGGTAGCCTCTGCTCTCCTCAGTGCCTCCAGCTGTTCCCATGGACGGTGATTCACTTTAGCCCATGGTCCTTCTCCGTTAAATACTTGCTCCCAACTCCACAAGTCCTGTATACTCTCCCGTTGCTCGAAATTCCGCTGCTTGGCTCTGGATTGGTGGGTGATTCTGTAACGGCAGTCCTCCTCCTCTTCATCTGAAGAGGAGGAGTATTGAGGGAACCAAGGCGCAGCGTAGTGAAATGACATATTTTATTAACGAAAACACGAACTGACTAAACTAACAAAACAACAAAACGGTGTAGACAGACCTAGACGACGAACTTACATAAAACAAGAAGAACGCACGAATAGGAAACATAGACTACACAAACCGAACAAACCGTAAACAGTCCGAGTGGTGTACAGACACAGACACGGAAGACAATCACCCACAACGAACACTGTGAAAACGCCTACCTAAATATGACTCTTAATTAGAGGAACGCCAAACACCTGCCTCTAATTAAGAGCCATACCAGGCAACCCATAAACCAACATAGAAACAGAAAACATAGAATGCCCACCCAACCTCACGTCCTGACCAACTAACAAACATAACAAACTAACAGAAATAGGTCAGGAACGTGACATATAGGTTGAATCTCCCCGTGGTTAATTTCTGTAGGGTATAGGTTGAATCCCCCCGTGGTTAATTTCTGTAGGCTATAGGTTGAATCCCCCCGTGGTTAATTTCTGTAGGCTATAGGTTGAATCCCCCCGTGGTTAATTTCTGTAGGCTATAGGTTAAATCCCCCCGTGGTTAATTTCTGTAGGCTATAGGTTGAATCCCCCGTGGTTAATTCCTGTAGGCTATAGGTTAAATCCCCCCGTGGTTAATTTCTGTAGGCTATAGGTTAAATCCCCCCGTGGTTAATTTCTGTGGCTATAGGTTGAATCCCCCCGTGGTTAATTTCTGTAGGCTATAGGTTAAATCCCCCCGTGGTTAATTTCTGTAGGCTATAGGTTAAATCCCCCCGTGGTTAATTTCTATAGGCTATAGGTTAAATCCCCCGTGGTTAATTTCTATAGGCTATAGGTTAAATCCCCCCGTGCTTATTTTCTGTAGGGTATAGGTTTTTTGCATGAGATTAACTGTTTTGCTCCGTCTGTTGTTTTCAAGGGAAAAAAACTATTGAATAAGTTATCAATTAGACCGATCTGGTGGAATAAAGGTGAAATACCTGTTTAAACTCTAAACGTCTAAGCCGTTGGGGAGGGGGTCTAAACTTACATATGGAATTGTTTTAAGACGGTTTTACAATGAATCATTTAGATATTTGATTTTGATTGTTTTAAAATATTTGATCAAATATTGAATTTGGACTTTAAGAAATAGAATATACTATAGAATAACAGAAATAACCCCCCTCCTTTCTGACCTCCTCTCTGTCTGACCCCCTCTCTGTCTAACCACCTCTCTATCTGACCCCCTCTCTGTCTAACTTCCTCTCTGTCTGACCTCCTCTCTGTCTGACCACCTCTCTGTCTGACCTCCTCTCTGTCTAACCCCCTTTCCGTCTGACCCCCTCTCTGTCTAACCCCCTCTCTGTCTAACCCCCTCTCTGTCTGACCCCCTCTCTGTCTGACCCCCTCTCTGTCTGACCCCCTCTCTGTCTAACTTCCTCTCTGTCTGACCTCCTCTCTGTCTAACCCCCTTTCCGTCCAACCCCCTTTCCGTCTGACCCCCTCTCTGTCTAACCCCCTCTCTGTCTGACCTCCTCTCTGTCTGACCCCCTCTCTGTCTAACCCCCTCTCTGTCTGACCTCCTCTCTGTCCAACCCCCTTTCCGTCCAAACCCCTTTCCGTCTGACCCCCTCTCTGTCTAACCCCCCCCCCCCCTTTCTGACCTCCTCTCTGTCTGACCCCCTCTCTGTCTAACCCCCTCTCTGTCTGACCCCCTCTCTGTCTGACCCCCTCTCTGTCTGACCCCCTCTCTGTCTAACCTCCTCTCTGTCTGACCTCCTCTCTGTCTGACCCCCTCTCTGTCTAACTTCCTCTCTGTCTAGCCCACCTCTCTGTCTGACCCCCTCTCTGTCTGACCCCCTCTCTGTCTAACCTCCTCTCTGTCTGACCCCCTCTCTGTCTGACCCCCTCTCTGTCTGACCCCCTCTCTGTCTAACCTCCTCTCTGTCTGACCCCCTCTCTGTCTAACCTCCTCTCTGTCTGACCTCCTCTCTGTCTGACCCCCTCTCTGTCTAACTTCCTCTCTGTCTAGCCCACCTCTCTGTCTGACCCCCTCTCTGTCTGACCCCCTCTCTGTCTGACCTCCTCTCTGTCTGACCACCTCTCTGTCTGACCCCCTCTCTGTCTGACCCCCTCTCTGTCTGACCCCCTCTCTGTCTGACCCCCTCTCTGTCTAACCACCTCTCTGTCTGACCCCCTCTCTGTCTGACCCCCTCTCTGTCTGACCCACCTCTCTGTCTGACCTCCTCTCTATCTGACCACCTCTCTGTCTAACCACCTCTCTGTCTTACCCCCTCTCTGTCTGACCCACCTCTCTGTCTGACCTCCTCTCTGTCTGACCTCCTCTCTGTCTGACCCCCCCCCCCTTTCTGACGTCCTCTCTGTCTGACCCACCTCTCTGTCTGACCTCCTCTCTGTCTGACCCCCCCCCCTTTCTGACCTCCTCTCTGTCTGACCCACCTCTCTGTCTGATCTCCTCTCTGTCTGACCACCTCTCTGTCTAACCACCTCTCAGTTATAACCAACTCTCTGTCTGACCACCTCTCTGTCTGACCCCCTCTCTGTCTGACCCCCTCTCTGTCTAACCCCCTCTCTGTCTAACCCCCTCTCTGTCTAACCACCTCTCTGTCTAACCTCCTCTCTGTCTGACCTCCTCTCTGTCTGACCCCCTCTCTGTCTGACCCCCTCTCTGTCTGACCCCCTCTCTGTCTGACCCCCTCTCTGTCTGACCACCTCTCTGTCTAACCACCTCTCTGTCTGACCCCCTCTCTGTCTGACCCCCTCTCTGTCTGACCACCTCTCTGTCTAAGCTAGACTGTAGACACACTATCTCTATCAGGTTGAACACGGTGAGATTGTAACTCCTAAATAGAAGGCGCAGTTTGTTTCAGTGACGTTACAGCTAGCTAGCTACTTCACATAGCTACTATTGATTTTGGTATTGTTGTGTGTTGCTACGTTTTCTAGCCAGCAGATCCGACCCAATTGCTTACAATTGCACTAGGGTTGGACAGACTTCGCGCGGAGCCGGTGCGAGATATGGCTTGGAAAACATACCTTCAATCCAGGGATGAGAAATGCGTTGTATTCCGAATTGTCCCATTATCCCAACTGTGACACCGAGAGCATTGAACGACTGCACATTTTTAAGGTAAACTGCCGTTTTTTGTCTTCATGCGAGCTAGCAGAAGACACAGAACAAGCTGTTCACGTTGAACAACAAAGCAGGTGATTGGCTGACACTGAAATTAAAAAAATCTCTGCTGTGGCTTCTGCTACCTAGCATGTGGACGAAAAACTAGCAGTCGGCTCAGCGGTGTCTTAATCTACACAGGACGTCTGTCTGACCCTAGTGCAGCTGTAAAGCAAGCGTGTCGGACCTGCTGGCCACTAAGCTTTCTAGCTAGCTAACCAGTCTGTCCAGAGTTAGAGCATTGCATTGTGTTATTTTTGAAGCAACAGATATCAGCAAAGATTTCCACGTAAATTCCTACCTTATGATAACAACAAAATGCCCTCCAAAAAAACAATTTCACTACATATATTGTTCTCACACATTTGAGTTATTTAAAAATGTAAATCAATTAGTGGCTTTGAGTGGATAATTCCTTTAACAGAAGACAAGGGCTCTCTCTCTCACTCTCCCTGACTTTTTCTTGTTTACTCTCTTTCTCTGATTGTAACGTTCAACAGGATTCAGCGTTTATGAGTGAAATAACTAGTAGAGACGAGACTGTGAAGAGGTGCCCTTGCCTTTGCTTAGATGCACCCAGAAACCAGAGGAGTCTAACACACACACACGGATACACACACACTCAGCAGACACACACGTACACACACACACAGTCGGGTGCAGTGAGTCATCCTATATGGTTCTCAACAGGTTAGGAGGAAGTTGAGTTGACCAGAGGAGAGGCCCTGGTGCTTACACAGACATGCTATTACAGAAATGTTCCCATAGGAGAACCCTTTGAAAAAAACGTTTTGGTTCCAGGTAGAGAACCTATTGGGTTCCATGTAGTACCCTTTCCTCTACATGGAAACAAAAAATAGCTCTACCTGGAACCAAAAAGGGTTCTACCTGGAACCAAAAAGGGCTCTACCTGGAACCAAAAATAACTCTACCTGGTACCAAAAAGGGTTCTACCTGGAACCAAAAAGGTGTTTTCAAAGGGTTCTCCTATGGGAACAGCCGAAGAACCCTGTTAGAACCCTTTTTTTCTAAGAGTGAACTTTCCCATTCTGAATGAAAAAACAAAACAAAGTAATGAATTTAAGTGTGTAGCTTAGAATGACTTGAATGTGTTGGATTTACTAATAAGCTCATCACAAGTGGTTAATATTGTACACAGAGCAGTAAGGAGGGGTCTCCCTGGTGTGTGTACAGGGCAGGGGTACATGAATACGCCCCCTGTGTTGGTGTGTGTGTTGATGTGTTGATGAAGTTTCAAGTTTTATTGTCACAAGTACAGTGAAATGTCTTGCAAGCTCTTTCCCAACAATGCAGTAGTCATTGTCAGTAGTACAGTAAAATAAAGAAGCTATATACAGGGTCAGTACCATATTACCAATGTACAGGGATACTGGAGTGATGGAGGTAGATATGTATAGGGGGAAGGTGACTATATACAGGGTCAGTACCATATTAACAATGTACAGGGATACTGGAGTGATGGAGGTAGATATGTATAGGGGGAAGGTGACTATATACAGGGTCAGTACCATAGTAACAATGTACAGGGATACTGGAGTGATGGAGGTAGATATGTATAGGGGTAAGGTGACTATATACAGGGTCAGTACCATATTACCAATGTACAGGGATACTGGAGTGATGGAGGTAGATATGTATAGGGGGAAGGTGACTATATACAGGGTCAGTACCATAGTAACAATGTACAGGGATACTGGAGTGATGGAGGTAGATATGTATAGGGGTAAGGTGACTATATACAGGGTCAGTACCATATTAACAATGCACAGGGATACTGGAGTGATGGAGGTAGATATGTATAGGGGGAAGGTGACTATATACAGGGTCAGTACCATAGTAACAATGTACAGGGATACTGGAGTGATGGAGGTAGATATGTATAGGGGTAAGGTGACTATATACAGGGTCAGTACCATATTAACAATGTACAGGGATACTGAAGTGATGGAGGTAGATATGTATAGGGGGAAGGTGACTATATACAGGGTCAGTACCATATTAACAATGTACAGGGATACTGGAGTGATGGAGGTAGATATGTATAGGGGGAAGGTGACTATATACAGGGTCAGTACCATAGTAACAATGTACAGGGATACTGGAGTGATGGAGGTAGATATGTATAGGGGTAATCATACTATATACAGGGTCAGTACCATATTAACAATGTACAGGGATACTGGAGTGATGGAGGTAGATATGTATAGGGGTAATCATACTATATACAGGGTCAGTACCATATTAACAATGTACAGGGATACTGGAGTGATGGAGGTAGATATGACAAACAGCAGCGTATATTATGATTGTAAGTGAGTGTGTGTGTGTGTGTGTGTGTGTGTGTGTGTGTGTGTGTGTGTGTGTGTGTGTGTGTGTGTGTGTGTGTGTGTGTGTGTGTGTGTGTTGGAATGTCAGTGTGAGGGATGTGTGTGTGTGTGTGTGTGTGTGTGTGTGTGTGTGTGTGTGTGTGTGTGTGTGTGTGTGTGTGTGTGTGTGTGTGTGTGTGTGTGTGTGTGTGTGTGTGTGTGTGTGTGTGTGTGTGTGTGTGTGTGTGTGTGTGTGTGTGAGGTATTTGTGTGTATGAGGGTATGACAGTTTATGTTGGCAGCAGACGGACTGTTGATAAACTGCTATCTGAGGATGGTATCTGCAGCTTCATTTTCCTCATTGCAACTGAGTACACACACACACACACACACACACACACACACACACACACACACACACACACACACACACACACACACACACACACACACACACACACACACACACACACGCACACACACACACAAACACACACACACACACACACACACACACACACACACACACACACACACACACACACTAACAAACACAAACACACACACACATACTGTGCCAAAGACAACAGGGTTTAATCACTACCAGCTGTGTGTATGAGGGGTGAAAAGGGGCCTAAATTTAGCCTAATGTACTTTCTGATATGTCTCACCAAGTCACCTAAAGTGTAACTGAGCGCCTAAGAAACTGTCTTGAATTAACTTTGTCTAAGGTGTTCACACGCAGGTTAAAATACGTTCACAAGTGCGTTGACACGTTCAACCGCCGCGTGGAACTCATCAACGTTTGAACGCATGTGTTAACGCACGTGTGAACATGTGGATACATTTTAATACAATTCTGCTGGAATTGCCTCTACCTGGTGATTTTTATAGTCCAGTTATCAGGATTGATCATAGTACAGGGCATCTTTCATGCTGAGGCAGGAGTGGGTGGTCAGACAGAGAGGTGGTCAGACAGAGAGGTGGTCAGACAGAGAGGGGGTCAGACAGAGAGGAGGTCAGACAGAAAGGGGGTCAGACAGAGAGGAGGTCAGACAGAGAGATGGTCAGACAGAGAGATGGTTAGACAGAGAGGGGGTCAGACAGAGAGGTGGTCAGACAGAGAGGTGGGTCAGACAGAGAGGGGGTCAGACAGAGAGGGGGTCAGACAGAGAGGGGGTCAGACAGAGAGGGGGTCAGACAGAGAGGGGGTCAGACAGAGAGGTGCTCAGACAGAGAGGGGGTTAGACAGAGAGGGGGTCAGACAGAGAGGGGGTCAGACAGAGAGGTGCTCAGACAGAGAGGGGGTTAGACAGAGAGGGGGTCGGACAGAGAGGAGGTTAGACAGAGAGGGGGTCAGACCGAGAGGGGGTCAGACTGAGAGGTGGTTAGAACCGTGGGTGACTGCTGACTGACTAATCTACAAATCACCTTGCATCATAAATAACTATTTATTATTGCTATAATTATCTGTAGATCAGTCAGTCAGTCACAATTTACCCATTTAAGCAAAAAGGACAGAGGAGGTGTGGTATATGGCCAATATACTGTACCACGGCTAAGTGCTGTTATAACGCACAACAAAACGCGGAGTGCCTGGACACAGCCTTTAGCCGTGGGTATATTGGCCATATATCACAAACCCCACGAGATACCTTATTACTATTATAAACTGGTTACCAGCGTAACTAGAACAGTAAAAATCTATGTTTTGTCGTACCCGTGGTACACGGTCTGATATACCACGGCTGTCAGCCAATCAGCATTCAGGGTTCTAACCACCCAGTTTATAATAGGGTTTTGATCCTCTCGAACACGGCTTGTGACTGAGTGAGGTTGCTATGGCAATGCACAAAAGACCCTGTGAGGTTGCGAGGAGGGAGAGGAGAGGAGCAACGCTTTGTATGTTGGTAGTTGAAGGAAGGATATTCATCTGACTGTGATTTATTTAGACACTAGATGATCAACATGGACACACTCTTTTCATGTCATTTAGCCCGGTGGGCGGTGCTATTCCTCACAGTGGGCGGTGCTATTCCTCACAGTGGGCGGTGCTATTCCTCACAGTGGGCGGTGCTATACGTCATAATGGGCGGTGCTGTACGTCACAGTGGGCGGTGCTTTACGTCATGGTGGGTGGTGCTTTATGTCATGGTGGGCGGTGCTATACGTCACGGTGGGCAGTGCTATACGTCACAGTGGGCGGTGCTGTACGTCACATTGGGCGGTGCTATTCGTCACAGTGGGCAGTGCTAAACACCACCGTGGGCGGTGCTAAACGTCACAGTGGGCGGTGCTATATGTCACAGTGGGCGGTGCTCTACGTCACAGTGGGCGGTGCTATACGTCACAGTGGGCGGTGCTATATGTCACAGTGGGCGGTGCTCTACGTCACAGTGGGCGGTGCTATACGTCACAGTGGGCGGTGCTAAACACCACAGTGGGCGGTGCTAAACGTCACAGTGGGCGGTGCTATATGTCACAGTGGGCGGTGCTCTACGTCACAGTGGGCGGTGCTATACGTCACAGTGGGCGGTGCTATACGTCACAGTGGGCGGTGCTATACGTCACAGTGGGCAGTGCTATACGTCACAGTGGGCAGTGCTATACGTCACAGTGGGCGGTGCTATACGTCACAGTGGGCGGTGCTATATGTCACAGTGGGCGGTGCTCAGGCACACAGTATATACAGTGCATTAGGAAAGCATTTAGACCTCTTGCCTTTTTACACATTTTGTTACGTCACAGCCTTATTCTAAAATTAACTAAATTATGTTTTTTTTCTAATCAATCTGCACACAATACCCCATAATGTCAAAGCAGAAACAGGTTTAAGATATCTTTGCAAAAAAAAAAATATATAAATATTATAAAAGACTGAAATTTAATATTGACATAAAAATTCAGACCCTTTAGTCAGTACTTTGTGGAAGCACCTTTGGTAGCGATTACAACCTCGAGTCATCTTGGGTATGACGCTACAAGCTTGGCACACCTGTATTTGGGGAGCTTCTCACATTCTTCTCTGCAGATCATCTCAAGCTCTGTCAGGTTTGATGGGCCGTACAGCTATTTTCAGGTCTCTCCAGAGATGATTGATCGGGTTCAAGTCCGGGCATTGGCTGAGCCACTCAAGGACATTCAGAGACTTGTCCTGTAGCCACTCCTGCATTGTCTTGGCTGAGTGCTTAGGGTCATTGTCCTGTTGAAAGGTGAACCTTCACCCCAGTCTGAGGTCCTGAGTGCTCTGGAGCAGATTTTCATCAAGGATCTCTCTGTACTTTGCTTCGGTCATCTTTCCGTCGATCCTGACTAGTCTCCCAGTCCCTGCCGCTGAAAAACATCCCCACAGCATGATGCTGCCACCACGCTTCACCGTAGGGGTGGTGCCAGGTTTCCTCCAGATGTGACGATTGGCATTCAGGCCAAAGGTTTACATTTTGGTTTCATCAGAATCTTGTTTGTCATTGTTTGAGAGGCCTTTAGGTGCCTTTTGGCAAACTCTAAGCAGGCTGTCATGTGCCTTTTACTGAGGAGTGGCTTCCGTCTGGCCACACTACCATAAAGGCCTGATTGGTGGAGCGCTGCATAGATGGTTGACCTTTTGGAAGGTTCTCCCATCTCCACAGAAGAACTCTGGAGCTCTGTCAGAGAGACCATCAGGTTCTTGGTCACCTCCCTGACCAAGGCCCTTCTCCCCCAATTGCTCAGTTTGGGGAACTTAAAGTCTGCAGAAAAGGTTTGGTATCCTTCCCCAGAGCTGTGCCTCAACACAATCCTGTCTCGGAGCTCTACGGACAATTCCTTTGACCTCATGGCTTGGTTTTTGCTCTGACATGAAATGTCAACTGTGGGACCTTCTATAGACAGGTGTGTGTCTTTCCAAATTAATTGACTTGACCGCAGGTGGACTCTAATCAAGTTGTAGAAACATCTCAAGGATGATCAATGGAAACAGGATGCACCTGAACTCAATTTCGAGTCTCATAGCAAAGGGTCTGAATACTTATGTAAATAAGGTATTTCTGTTTTTTATTTTTTATATGTTTGAAAAAAATCAAAAAAACTGTTTTTCTATTTGTCATTATGGGGTATTGTGTGTAGATTGATGAGGAAAACAAATGAATTTAATCCATTTTAAGAATAAGGCTGTAACGTAACAAAATGTGGGAAAAGGGAAGTGGTCTGACTGCTTTCCGAAGACACTGATCTGGAGGGCAGGTAATTGTTTTAAAAGCGTTATGAAATGTGAGAGTTTGATAGTCCTTATCTCAAGTGATGACAGATATTCAACTATCACCTAACTGACAGGAGTCTCATGAGTTTCATTTTTGGAATGGATTATCCCTTTCAGGATAACCAAACTAGAACAAAATAGAACCTGCGTTGACAGCAGAAGCCTGAATCAGAGGTGTGTTTCAGCTCCTCTGTCACAGCCGAGGGAAGTGTGCGTGTTTCAGCTCCTCTGTCACAGCCGAGGGAAGTGTGCATGTTTCAGCTCCTCTGTCACAGCCGAGGGAAGTGTGCGTGTTTCAGCTCCTCTGTCAAAGCCAGGGGAAGTGTGCGTGTTTCAGCTCCTCTGTCACAGCCGAGGGAAGTGTGCATGTTTCAGCTCCTCTGTCACAGCCGAGGGAAGTGTGCGTGTTTCAGCTCCTCTGTCACAGCCGAGGGAAGTGTGCGTGTTTCAGCTCCTCTGTCAAAGCCAGGGGAAGTGTGCTTGTTTCAGCTCCTCTGTCAAAGCCAGGGGAAGTGTGTGTGTTTCAGCTCCTCTGTCACAGCCGAGGGAAGTGTGCATGTTTCAGCTCCTCTGTCACAGCCGAGGGAAGTGTGCATGTTTCAGCTCCTCTGTCAAAGCCGAGGGAAGTGTGCATGTTTCAGCTCCTCTGTCACAGCCGAGGGAAGTGTGCGTGTTTCAGCTCCTCTGTCAAAGCCAGGGGAAGTGTGCGTGTTTCAGCTCCTCTGTCACAGCCGAGGGAAGTGTGCATGTTTCAGCTCCTCTGTCACAGCCGAGGGAAGTGTGCATGTTTCAGCTCCTCTGTCACAGCCGAGGGAAGTGTGCGTGTTTCAGCTCCTCTGTCACAGCCGAGGGAAGTGTGCGTGTTTCAGCTCCTCTGTCAAAGCCAGGGGAAGTGTGCTTGTTTCAGCTCCTCTGTCAAAGCCAGGGGAAGTGTGCGTGTTTCAGCTCCTCTGTCACAGCCGAGGGAAGTGTGCATGCTTCAGCTCCTCTGTCACAGCCGAGGGAAGTGTGCATGTTTCAGCTCCTCTGTCACAGCCGAGGGAAGTGTGCTTGTTTCAGCTCCTCTGTCAAAGCCAGAGGAAGTGTGCGTGTTTCAGCTCCTCTGTCACAGCCGAGGGAAGTGTGCATGTTTCAGCTCCTCTGTCACAGCCGAGGGAAGTGTGCATGTTTCAGCTCCTCTGTCAAAGCCGAGGGAAGTGTGCGTGTTTCAGCTCCTCTGTCACAGCCGAGGGAAGTGTGCATGTTTCAGCTCCTCTGTCAAAGCCAGGGGAAGTGTGCGTGTTTCAGCTCCTCTGTCACAGCCGAGGGAAGTGTGCATGCTTCAGCTCCTCTGTCACAGCCGAGGGAAGTGTGCATGTTTCAGCTCCTCTGTCACAGCCGAGGGAAGTGTGCTTGTTTCAGCTCCTCTGTCAAAGCCAGAGGAAGTGTGCGTGTTTCAGCTCCTCTGTCACAGCCGAGGGAAGTGTGCATGTTTCAGCTCCTCTGTCACAGCCGAGGGAAGTGTGCTTGTTTCAGCTCCTCTGTCAAAGCCAGGGGAAGTGTGCGTGTTTCAGCTCCTCTGTCACAGCCGAGGGAAGTGTGCATGTTTCAGCTCCTCTGTCAAAGCCGAGGGAAGTGTGCGTGTTTCAGCTCCTCTGTCACAGCCGAGGGAAGTGTGCATGTTTCAGCTCCTCTGTCAAAGCCGAGGGAAGTGTGCGTGTTTCAGCTCCTCTGCCACAGCCGAGGGAAGTGTGCGTGTTTCAGCTCCTCTGTCACAGCCGAGGGAAGTGTGCGTGTTTCAGCTCCTCTGTCAAAGCCAGGGGAAGTGTGCTTGTTTCAGCTCCTCTGTCAAAGCCAGGGGAAGTGTGCATGTTTCAGCTCCTCTGTCAGAGCCGAGGGAAGTGTGCATGTTTCAGCTCCTCTGTCACAGCCGAGGGAAGTGTGCATGTTTCAGCTCCTCTGTCACAGCCGAGGGAAGCCCTAGATCAAAGTCAGTAAGCGTCACAGTGGGCGGTGCTATACGTCACCCATTTTGGTGTTTTAAAAGACATGTGCTCTGATAACAAGACACAGAGGCTTCTTGACATGAGTGTCAGAGCTGTGTAAAAACATAAAGAATCACAATGTGTCTTTTTAAATGAGGATTATTGGACAGTACCTACATCCCTCCTCTTTGTTCTCCTCCCTCTCCCTCTCTTCCCCCTCTCCCTTGCCTGTCATCCTGTCTTGTCCCCCTCTTTGGCTTGTCACCCTCTAGATCTGATGAATTCCCTGAGTGTCTACACACACACACGCGCACACACACACACACACACACACACACACACACACACACACACACACACACACACACACACACACACACACACACACACACACACACACACACACACACACACACACACACACACACACACACACACACACACACACACACACACCCAATCCTCCCACTCCTTCTCCTGGTGAATGGACCAGACAACAGGGATCCTTGCTCTGACGTAAGTGTCACAATGGCTGCTACCTCAGTGTGTGTGTGTGTGTGTGTGTGTGTGTGTGTGTGTGTGTTATCCTACAGTATTGATCAAAACTGCATGAGGAAGGATTTGTATTAACTAACTAACTCTGTGGGAGTATTGAAGGAAGCTCAGCCTAGTTAGATACTTCACACCCACACTGCCAAACAACTGAGAGAGAATGTCAGTGGGGAAAAGTTGTCCATAATCTGAACTTTGAATGTTACAGTAGTCAGTGATCGTTTGGTGCCAAGATGAAGGATTGTGTGTTTTCCCTATATCTGTCTATGTTGGGAAACTACAGGGCATGCAGGCTTTAGGTCCAGCACAGCACTAAAACATCTGATTACACCTACCAACACAAAGTTACACTTGGCAGTAGTCAGACATCTCTTCATTCTCTCTCTCTCCTCTCTCCTCTCTCCTCTCTCCTCTCTCTCTCATGGCCAAATAGCATTCTAGTTTGCTCTGTCATTTTGTTATTTCTTTCCAATGTGTCAAGTAATTATCTTTTTGTTTTCTCATGATTTGCTTGGGTCTAATTGTGTTGCTGTCCTTGGGCTCTGTGTTTGTGAACAGAGCCCCAGGCCAAGCTTGCTAAGGGGACTCTTCTCCAGGTTCATCTCTCTGTAGGTGATGGCTTTGTTATGGAAGGTTTGTGAATCGCTTCCTTTTAGGTGGTTGCAGAATTTATCAGCTCTTTTCTGGATTTTTATAATTAGCGGGTATCGTCCTAATTCTGCTCTGCATGCATTCTTTGGTGTTTTACATTGTACACTGAGGATATTTTTGCAGACTCCCATATGCAGAGTCTCAATCTGGTGTTTGTCCCATTTTTTTAAATTCTTGGTTGGTGAGCGGACCCCAGACCTCACAACCATAAAGGGCAATCGGTTCTACAACTGATTCAAGTATTTTTTACCAGATCCTAATTGGTATGTTGAAATTTATGTTCCTTTTGATGGCATAGAATGCCCTTCTTGCATTGTCTCTCAGATCGTTCACAGCTTTGTGGAAGTTACCTGTGGAGCTGGTGTTTAGGCCAAGGTATGTATAGTTTTTTGTGTGCTCTAGGGCAACAGTGTCTAGATGGAATTTGTGGTCCTGGCGACTGGACCTTTTTTTGGAACACCGTTATTTTGGATTTACTGAGATTTACTGTCAGGGCCCAGGTCTGGCAGAATCTGTGCAGAAGATCTAGGTGCTGCTGTAGGCCCTCCTTGATTGGTGACAGAAGCACCAGATCATCAGCAAACAGTAGACATTTGACTTCAGATTCTAGTAGGGTGAGACCGGGTGCTGCAGACTGTTCTAGTGCCCGCGCCAATTCGTTGATATATATATGTTGAAGAGGGTGGGGCTTAAGCTGCATCCATGTCTCACCCCACGGCCCTGTGTGAAGAAATGTGTGTGTTTTTTGCCTATTTTAACCGCACACTTGTTGTTTGTGTACATGAATATAATAATGTTGTATGTTTTCCCCCAACACCACTTTCCATCAATTGTATAGCAGACCCTCATTCAATACGTGATCTGTCGTACGCTAATTTGGTAAAAAGCCAATTTGACATTTGCTCAGTACATTGTTTTCATTGAGGAAATGTACGAGTCTGCTGTTAATGATAATGCAGAGGATTTTCCCAAGGCTGCTGACACATATCCCCCAGTAGTTATTGGGTCAAATTTGTTTCCACTTTTTTGGATCACGGTGACCAGTCATTGGTTCCAAATATTGGGGAAGATGCCCGAGCTAAGGATGATGTGGGTGTCAGTCGCATGTTATTTTTTTCTGTTTTACAGAACCAAACAACCGTTTACTCAACCATTCGTAATGAATGCTTAATTTTACGTTCATGGGCTGTGAGAAATGGATTGATGTTTGTGTGTGTGAAGGGTTGCTATCTCCAAGGAGAACACATGCACACACACACACACACACGCACACGCACACGCACACACACACGCACACACACACACACACACAAGAACACACACAGACACGCATGCACACAGGCACGTACGCACACACATGTACACACACAGACACACTAACGCTAATCTATGATCTGTAAATGGGCCATTAGGGTGTAATTACTAAACATTATTGAGCAGCAGTGGGCAGAGCCTGTATAATGACTAAAGCAGGGTAATCCATCACACCACCACACCCACATGGACAGACAGACCAAGAGACAGACAGAGGGAGACAAAGAGAGAAATGGAGCGAGCCTTTAGTGAGGGAGTGAGAGAGAGATGGAGGGAGAGACTAGAGAGAGAGAGAGACATTTTTTTGTTTTTATTAAACCTTTATTTTATACTCAAATATAACACAAATAATGGCACACAGTGTCACGTTCCTGACCTGTTTTCTTTTGTCTTGTATTTATTTAGTTGGTCAGTTGGGTGGATTTGTCTATGTGTGATTTTCTATGTTGGGATGTTTGTGTTCGGCCGGGTATGATTCTCAATCAGAGGCAGCTGTCAATCGTTGTCCCTGATTGAGAATCATACTTAGGCAGCCTGGGTTTCACGTGTGTTTTGTGGGTGTTTGTTTCCGTGTCTGTGTTTGTTGCACCACACGGTACTGTATCGGTTTATGCACTTTTTTTGTTTGTTTTTGTAATTCAGTGTTCAAGTTTCGTTATAATAAATCATCATGAACACTAACCACTCTGCGTATTGCTCCGATTCGTCTCGCCTCTCCTCGTCCGAGTAGGAGGAATATGACGACAGCCGTTACACACTGTGCCTTTTCATAAATTAAACAGCAAATGTGTCATTCTTAAAGAAACATAAAAAAGAAAATCTATATATATATAAGATTCAACTCATTTCATCAACAAAAACTAGTTTCCCTTCCTCCACAAAACATACCGCTCCTTCGTAAACCCACTTCTCCTTAAACAATGTCTGTTCCCAAGCTCTGTTTCCTGCTTCGGGATTAATTGTCTCATGTCCGTATTCCGACGCTGTTCCTGTCTTGCTTCCTTGTCTGTTCCCTAATAAATGTCTGACTCCCCGTACCTGCTTCTCCTGTCCGGCGTTGGGCCTTACACAAAAGCATTAACTGCAATGATGTCATGCAAAACCCTCCATTGCATGTCACTAGTACCCTTTTGTAACAGTGACTTGTACGGCGCTCTCCATGCTGGCTTTACCTTGTCGTCAAGGCCCAGTCTTACCCTCCAAGGAGAGTCTTTTCTATTTTTTCAGTTTATCTGCATTCAAAACGTTGACATCCTTCCCATTCACCTCATCCAAACCCACCTCATCCAAACCCACCTCATCCAAACCCACCTCATCCAAACCCACCTCTTCCAACCCTCTCAAATCCAGTATTAACACCTTTCTTTCTGACTCTGAGATATTGGGTGTAATCCCTAATCTTTCTTTCTGACTCTGAGATATTGGGTGTAATCCCTAGTCTTTCTTTCTGACTCTGAGATATTGGGTGTAATCCTAGTCTTTCTTTCTGACTCTGAGATATTGGGTGTAATCCCTAGTCTTTCTTTCTGACTCTGAGATATTGGGTGTAATCCCTAGTCTTTCTTTCTGACTCTGAGATATTGGGTGTAATCCCTAGTCTTTCTTTCTGACTCTGAGATGTTGGGTGTAATCCCTAGTCTTTCTTTCTGACTCTGAGATATTTGGTGTAATCCCTAGTCTTTCTTTCTGACTCTGAGATGTTGGCTGTAATCCCTACTCTTTCTTTCTGACTCTGAGATATTGAGTGTAATCCCTAGTCTTTCTTTCTGACTCTGAGATATCGGGTGTAATCCCTAGTCTTTCTTTCTGACTCTGAGATATTGGGTGTAATCCCTAGTCCCTAATCCCTAGTCCCTAATCCCTAGTCCCTAATCCCTAGTCTTGGAAATGGGATGTTTTCATATTCTACCTTTTTCTTGTTACTGTTGAGCATTATCCACTTTTCTGCTGACAGAAGATGGATTATGGAACAGCTGTAGATGTACAAGCCAGTCTTGCCCCATATACCGGAGGTTCCTCCAGCAACCAATTCATTGACTCCGTTGTAATGCTTCTGGACACCATCATTATGCCCCAAACTCTAAGAAGGCCTCTGTAAAATGGAGGTACTCCCTCCCTAGAAATCTGACTACTATGAACCAAAAATAAAGCCTCCTTTATACCTAAACCCCCTACCTGCTGTAATACAAGACCTGCCACCCACTAGCGGTTCTGGAGGGGGGGGGGGGGGGGGGGGCTCTAACAGTGTAACTGGCCCGTCTAACAGTGTAACTGGCCCCTCTAACAGTACAACTGGCCTCTCTAACAGTACAACTGGCCCCTCTAACAGTACAACTGGCCCCTCTAACAGTACAACTGGCCCCTCTAACAGTACAACTGGCCTCTCTAACAGTACAACTGGCCCCTCTAACAGTACAACTGGCCCCTCTAACAGTACAACTGGCCCCTCTAACAGTACAACTGGCCCCTCTAACAGTACAACTGGCCCCTCTAACAGTACAACTGGCCCCTCTAACAGTACAACTGGGCCCCTCTAACAGTACAACTGGCCCCTCTAACAGTACAACTGGCCCCTCTAACAGTACAACTGGCCCCTCTAACAGTACAACTGGCCCCTCTAACAGTACAACTGGGCCCCTCTAACAGTACAACTGGACCCTCTAACAGTACAACTTGCCCCTCTAACAGTACAACTGGCCCCTCTAACAGTACAACTGGCCCCTCTAACAGTACAACTGGCCCCTCTAACAGTACAACTGGCCCCTCTAACAGTACAACTGGCCCCAGCATGCTCCCCCCCAGTTGAAATGGTCTACAACCGCCACTGCTGCCACCCCACTCCACACCACATTTTCCGGTGATTATAGCAACCTTTGAAAAAATTGGAACCAGAAAGCAGCCGCTCTACTAGCCAGATGTACAAATCCTTGTCCCCCCCTCCTCTTTTGACAAATACAGAACACTTTGTTGAACCCAATGATATTTATCCCATAATAAATCTACAATAATTGCCTGTATCTTAGCCAGAAGGCCAGGATGTGGCTCGAAACATGACAACCGATGCCACAGTGCAGAAGTTACCACATTGTTAACTTCTTGAGAATACAGGGGGTGCTGTTTCGCATTAGCATAATTGCCTCTACAGATTAAACTGCCTCTTATTCAATTATTGCTGTTACTATATGCATATAACCATATGCCATTGGATAGAAAACAAGCTATGGTTTCTAAAACCGTTCCAATTTTGTCTCTGAGTCAAACACAGGTCATTTCACAGCACTTTCCCTGAGCCAGAAGAAAATTGCAAGATGTGTATGCTCGCTTCAAAGCTCTGCCTATATATGGTCACGCGACCTATGACCCGAAACACACTTCCTTCTTCTTCCTCTGGGTGTCTGGAAGACGTCAGAGGAGAAATTTTTTGTTTATCTTGTACTGACGTGAAATAAGACCTATTTCTTTAGCGTGACCGACAACTTCCGGTTTCTGAGATGCGCGTTTTCAGAGGTGACATTGTCTTTTGTTATGCTGACGTTACGGATGAAAACTATCTCCGTGTCGAAGTTTGTTTGATACATGTGACCATATCACCGTAATGTATGTTTTTTCAATATAGTTTAATCAGATTATTAGAATTTTTTCCGGAGTTTTGCCGTGTTCCGTTCTTTGAGTTTTTTAACTTTGGACATGGACCGTGCCAGTCGACCAGTACCCAGGCTAAATGAAGAGGGGAGGTTGCCATTGTGAATGGATTGAACGACTCATCAGGACTAAGGACACCTTGATCAACATTCTGATGAAAGACCAGCAATAGTAAGACCCAATTTACGATGTTATTTCATATATCTGTCGTGCATGTGAACTGGTCGGGCGCGTCCAGCCGGTTCTGGCTGGCCTGGTTATGCTAATTTAGCGATACATTTTGTTTTCGCTATAAAACATTTAAAAAATCTGAAATATTGTTTGGATTCACCAGATGTTGGGCTTTCAATGTCTGTACGCTGTGTATTTTTTCTGAAATGTTTTAAGACAAGTAATTAGTTATATAACGTTGGTCTCTGTAATTGTTCTAGCTGCATCAGCACTATATCAGATTGCAGCTGCAATGTAGAACTGTGATTTATACCTGAAAAATGCACATTTAAAAAAAAAAAACTATGCTATACCATAAATATGTTATCAGACTGTCATCTTATAAATTTGTTTGTTGGTTTGTGGCTATCAATATCTTAGTTTAGCCGAATTGGTGATAGCACCTGATGGAGTAAGAAACTGTTGGAGTAAGAAAATGGTGTCTTTTGCTAACGTGTTTAGCTAATAGATTTACATATTTTGTCTTCCCTGTAAAACATTTAAAAAATCTGAAATGGTGGTTTTATTCACAAGATCTGTGTCTTTCATTGGGTGTCTTGGACTTGTGATTTAATGATATTTAGATGCTACTATTTAATTGTGACGCTATGCTAGCGATGCTAATCAGTGTGTGGGGGGGGGGGGGGGGGGTGCTCCCGGATCCGGGTTAGGTACTCTGTAGAGGTTAACAATAGTAGTGCGCCCCCTGTATGACATACGAGATAGCAACCAATGCCATCTCCTCATCCTCCCTTCCACCATTTCAACCACCCCATTCCAATTTTACCCCTCATCCCCTAGGTACACTCCCTAAACCGATCAACCATGAGACTCAAGCTATCCACGTCCGCTTGATTTTTCACTAAAATAACTACATCATCAGCATAGGCTGAGAGACGAATAGGAGGAATATCCTCTGAAAGCTACACCCCTTCAATGCGACTTCTAATGCTGTTTAGTAGTGGCTCTATAGCAATGACATATAACATTCCCGACAACGAACACCCCTGCCTAATTCCTCTACACACTTTACAAGGAGCACTCAAGCCACTGTTAACTTTCAATAAATGTTCAATGTCACCATATATCACCCTGATCATGGCAATAAAACCAGAGCTGAAACCAAAAGCCTCCAAAGTGCTCAACTTGGTCAAATGCCTCCAAAGTGGCCCCATAGGTATTGATGTTGAACCCGGTCAAATGCCTCCAAAGTGGTCCCATAGGTATTGATGTTGAACCAAGTCAAATGCCTCCAAAGTGGCCCCATAGGTATTGATGTTGAACCAAGTCAAATGCCTCCAAAGTGGCCCCATAGGTATTGATGTTGAACCCGGTCAAATGCCTCCAAAGTGGCCCCAATAGGTATTGATGTTGAACCCGGTCAAATGCCTCCAAAGTGGCCCCATAGGTATTGATGTTGAACCAGGTCAAATGCCTCCAAAGTGGCCCCATAGGTATTGATGTTGAACCCGGTCAAATGCCTCCAAAGTGGCCCCATAGGTATTGATGTTGAACCCGGTCAAATGCCTTTTCCTGACCAATTGAAATTGACCAGCATCCAACCCAATAGCCATAGATATGTCCCAAAAACATCCAGAATCAGGGAAATGTTATTCCCTATCTGCCTGCCAGAAACACAGTAGGACTGGTCCGTCTGTATGATTTGCCCCATCACCTCTCTCAGCCTGTTGGATCTTATAATCAGTGCACATTAAGGTCACCGGCCTCCAGTTCTTCACCTCCATAGGGTCACCCTTTTTTGGCAGTAGGGTGAGGACAGCCCTCCTTCAGCTTATTGGTAGTAACCCTCTGGTCAAACTATAGTTAACTACTGCTATGCCAATCCTCTCCCAACATAGCCAAAAAATACTTTAAAAAGTCAACGGGAAGCCAATCAATGCCCAGTGCCCTTCCATTTTCCATGCCTTTTAATGCAGTTTAAAGCTCCTGCAAAGACAATGGTTGCTCTAGTTCAACCTGAGCTTCTGCACCAACCTGTGGGAGCCCATTAAGGAAAGGCTGTCACTGTGTTATCCTCTTTGTACTCACACTTGTAGAGCTCAGCATAGAACTCTTCTGCCCTCTTACCTTATTCCACTTGGGTTAGTGAGCTCCTGTCCAACAGCTGATTTGAGGCAATGAATAATTCTTCTTTGTCCATTATTTTTCTCTAAACCAAATAAAAATGTGGATGAGGCATCCATTTCTGAGATTCCCTTGAAACTTACTTCTCACCAATGTCCCCTGTACTCTGATACCCAGCAGGTCTGCTAATGCAGCTGAGTATGGCCTTGATCTCCTGTGGTCTCCACCAACGTCAGGAGTTCCACTATCTCAGACTCTAGGTCATTGATCTGCTGATATCTCTGGTGACATTCATAGTGTATTGATTACAGAATTTTTTTAATCTGGATTTTCCCTATATCCCACCACTGTTGAAGGGATACACAACTGGCCTTTTGAGAAGTGCACCTCTCCCAGAAAAAACTAAAACATTTCCTGAAGTGAGCATCACTCAGTAAAGTTATATTAAAATGCCAGTATGCACTTTGGGGTTTTACAGTGTTAATATTAATGTAGACCACCTCTGTAATTAAACAATGATCAGAAATCCCATTGGGGTTTTATCACACTTGATTTACTGACCTGAGATTGATGCTGAAAACAATCAAAACTATCTAACCTGGCCAGAGAGCTGATGATCTCTCTCACTTGGGCCATGTGTACTTTCTCGTGCCTCCATGTTGGCTCAGCCAAATATCACACTGTTCATGTGTTACAATAAGGCGCTTTAAAAAAAAGTCCTTGAGGCTATATGAGGTTCTTTGTGATTTCTATCTAAATCCGTGACTGTGCAGTTAAAATCCCCAGCAAGAAATAAATAATCCTCAGTGTTACATTTTTCAATGGTATTTGATAATCTCTCTAAAAAACATACCCTCTCAACTGCCACGACTGGGGCATATACATTTATTAAACACATAGTGATGTCTTCATATCTCTAACTTTTAATAACCTAATAACCTCAACTACCTCTTCAACCTCGCATGACAAAGGCAAAAACCTTGAAAAGAGGATGGCCACACCCCCACTTTTTGACACCACTGCCCCCCCCCCCCCCCAACGCCTGTTGCAACATAACTTCATTTTCCATATTACTATGCTTTTCTTGTAGAAAACCTATGTCATTTCCCTTTCCCTTTATTAACTCATACACCACAACTCTTTTTTTAACATCTCTCGCTCCGTTTTACGGTTAAAAATATATATCTTAAAACTGCTCATGGCTGAAAACAAAATACATGGGAAGAGACAGAAAACACATCTCTTTACAGAGTTAAGGCTGCGACTAAACTATTTAATTTCCTTTAGAATAAAAATCACTAGTCACTTTCGTGAGTCTACGAATATCAGGGCTTGTCAAACCTCCCCCCATTTTATTTGACTTTGCTGATTCAATAAACAATTCACTTTCAGCAAAAATATATATAAAAATATATATACATTTGAATCCTGCATATATTTCTTCCCTATTGTCAAATTCAGAATTCTACGTACCTTCTCAATCCCATACCTCCTTCCCCCCCATTACTCTCGCTATTTTGTTGTGACGCATCAGATGCCTCATTCTCGCTATCGTCCCCAGAGGAAAACTCCACCATTTATACAACCTGTTTATTCTGAACTGATTTATCAATCTCTACTTCCTGTTTATCCTCAGCTGATTTATCAATCTCTACTTCCTGTTTATTCTCAACTGATTTACCAATCTCTACTTCCTGTTAGAATTAGAACCTTCACCACCCCTTAAATTATTATTCTTACTCCTCAGTACTTTGAAAACAGCTGCTTAATTTTCCATTGTTTCACTCTCCACAATTACCCCCGTAGCCACATTGCTTTCCTTCCGACTTTCCCCACCACATTTTTCCACCTTCTTCCTTCCCTTGAACCCGGCTTAGCCTGTTCATCCCTTCTCAGTGGTGCTTTAGCTGTACCAGGGCTAGAGCTGCTACCGGGCTCTGCACGCTCGTTCTCTGGACAATAACGTATCAAATGCCACTCTCTTCCACAACCAAAGCATTTCATTTATTCAGTAGAAGTGTAGAACACAATCAAATCCATCAATCTTAAAACTGAGCACTAAATTCAGTTTGTCAGTATCCTTCTTTAAAACCATAGGCACTTGTCGTAAAACAACTCAACTGCTCAATATTACTTTAAGACATAAAAGTCAGTTAACGAGGAAAATGTCAAGAACTTTGAAAGTTTCTTGAAGTGCAGTCGCAAAAACCATCAAGCGCTATGATGAAACTGGCTCTTATGAGGACCGCCACAGGAAAGGAAGACCCAGAGTTACCTCTGCTGCAGAGGATACGTTTATTAGAGGTAACTGCACCTCAGACCAGCCTCAGAAATGGGCAAATAACTCAGATTGCTCCTCACAGAGTTAAAGGAAGAGACACATCTCAATATCAACTGTTCAGAGGAGACTGCGTGAATCAGGCCTTCATGGTTGAATTACTGCAAAGAAAGCACTTCTAAAGGACACCAATAAGAAGAAAAGACTTGCTTGGGCAAAGAAACACGAGGAATGGACGTTAGACCGGTGAAAATCTGTCCTTTGGTCGGATGAGTCCAAGTTTGAGATTTTTGGTTCCAAAAGCCATGTTTTTGTGAGACAAAAAAGTAGGTGAACGGGTGATCTCCGCATGTATGGTTCCCATTGTGAAGCATGGAGGAGGAGGTGTGATGGTGTGGGGGTGCTTTGCTGGTGACACTGTTGGTGATTTATTTGGAATTCAAGGCACACTTAACCAGCATGGCTACCACAGCATTCTGCAGCGATATGCCATCCCATCTGGCTTGAACTTAGTGGAACTATCGTTTGTTGTCAACAGTACAATAACCCTAAACACACCTACAGACTGTGTAAGGGCTAGTTGACCGAGAAGGAGAGTGATGGAGTGCTGCATCAGATGACATGGCCTCCACAATCACCCAACCTCAACCCAATTGACATGATTTGGGATGAGTTGGACCGCAGAGTGAAGGAAAAGCAACCAATAAGTTCTCAGCGTATGTGGAAACTCCTTCAAGACTGTTGGAAAGCATTCCAGGTGAAGCTGGTTGAGAGAATGCCAAAAGTGTGCACAGCTGTCATCACGGCAACGGGTGGCTACTTTGAAGAATCTAAAATCTAAAATATATTTTGATTTGTTTAACACTTTTCTGGTTACTACATGATTCCATATGTGTTATTTCATAGTTTGGATGTCTTCACTATTATTCTACATTGTAGTACATAGTGAAGAAAAAGAAAAACCCTTGAATGAGTAGGTGTTCTAAAACTTTTGACCGGTAGTGAATGTGTAAAATCCGTATGTGTGTAGGTGTGTCGGTATGTCGATGTGTCGTGTGTTACGTTGTTCCCATCAACCAAGTACAGAACATTTTAGTTCAACAAAGTCCAGTCTCACACACCAACAGCGTTTGCTGGTCGAGAGTACTTAGCACTTCTAATTTGTGAACCCCTGTGAGTAACGATTTTACATGTAGAATTGTGAAAAATGTGGGCAGTCAGACGGCTACAGCAGGTGGTCCCTAAAACACAACGTGCTGAACGATTGGTGCGATCTGTGCTTTGGAATAAGGTGAGAACTGTGGTCTGTACTGTTCTTGGCAGAGCTAACAGACAGAGTCCAACAGTAACAATACTACAGGGACCCTGGGTTGTAATTACAACAACACTCACTTAAACACATTAATGGAAAGAGAAATACACAGACAGATAAGGGGTACGTAGAACATGTGAAGGGTGAGCCTATGTGTGAGTGTGTATGTATATGTGTGAGTGTGTACGCGTGTGTTTGTTTGTGTGTGTGTGTGTGTGTGTGTGCATGTGTGTGCGTGAGTGTGTGAGTGTGTGTGTGTGTTGGTGCATGTGCGTGTGTGAGTGTGTGTGTGTGCATGTGTGTGCGTGTGCACGTGTGTGTGTTGGTGCATGTGTGTGTTTTGGTGCATGTGTGTGTGTTGGTGCATGTGTGTGTGAGTGTGTGTGTGACTGAGTGTGCATGTGTGTGTGTGTGAGTGTGCGCGTGAGTGTGTGAGTGTGTGTGTGTGTGTGTGCATGTGTGCGTGTTTGTGTGTGTGGGTATGTGTATGTGTGTGTGTGTGTGTGTGTGTGTGTTAATATCTGAGTATTTTTTTAAATTTCTAATGTCTTTGCGGAAAGGCCTAATCCTAAAGCATAATTAAACCAGCCAAATTAAACCAGCTTGATTAAACCAGTCTAACTAAAACAGCCTGATTAAACCAGCCTGATTAAACCATCCTAATTTAACCAGACTAATTTAACCAGCCTAATTAAACCATCCTAATTCAACCAGCCTGATAATGCCAGCCTGATAATGCCAGCTCACGTCAGCACTGACGTCAGTCTGGTTTTACGATGCAACTCAGCAAAGCTATTTTGTCTGTAAACATTGGATACTGAACCTTCAACTGTTTTTCAGTTGTGATACCTACTTCCTCCCTTACCCTCCTTCTTGACAACCCCTCACCCTCCTTTACAACCCCTTACCCTCCTAGACAACCCCTTACCCTTCTTGACAACCCCTTACCCTCCTTTACAACCCCTTACCCTCCTTGACAACCCCTTACCCTCCTTTACAACCCCTTACCCGTCTTGACAACCCCTTACCCTCCTTTACAACCCCTTACCCTCCTTGACAACCCCTTACCCTCCTTTACAACCCCTTCCCCTCCTTCTTGACAACCCCTTACCCTCCTTGACAACCCCTTACCCTCCTTGACAACCCCCTTCACCTCCTTCTTGACAACATCCTTCACCTCCTTTTTGACAGCTTCTTCCCCTCCTTCTTGACAACCCCTTACCCTCCTTGACAACCCCCTTCACCTCCTTCTTGACAACCCCTTTCCCTCCTTCTTGACAACCCCTTTCCCTCCTTCTTGACAACCCCTTACCCTCCTTCTTGACAACCCCTTAACCCTCCTTCTTGACAACCCCATCCCCTCCTTCTTGACAACCCTTTACTCTCCTTGACAACCCCTTACCCTCCTTGACAACCCCTTACTTCCTCCTTGACAACCCCTTACCCTCCTTGACAACCCCTTTCCCTCCTTCTTGACAAACCCTTACCTCCTTCTTGACAACCCCTTCGCCTCCTTCTTGACAACCCCTTCCCCTCCTTCTTGACAACCCCTTACCCTCCTTATTGACAACCCCTTACCCTCCTTCTTGACAACCCCTTACCCTCCTTGACAACCCCTTACCCTCCTTGACAACCCCTTACCCTCCTTGACAACCCCTTACCCTCCTTGACAACCCCTTCACCTCCTTCTTGACAGCCCCTTCCCCTCCTTCTTGACAATCCCTTACCCTCCTTGACAACCCCTTACCCTCCTCCTTGACAACCCCTTCCCCTCCTTCTTGACAACCCCTTACCCCCATTCTTGACAACCCCTTCCCCTCCTTCTTGACAACCCCTTACCCTCCGTGACAACCCCTTACCCTCCTTGACAGCCCCTTCACCTCCTTCTTGACAGCCCCTTCCCCTCCTTCTTGACAATCCGTTACCCTCCTTGACAACCCCTTACCCTCCTCCTTGACAACCCCTTCCCCTCCTTCTTGACAACCACTTACCCCCATTCTTGACAACCCCTTACCTCCTTCTTGACAACCCCTTACCCTCCTTGACAACCCCTTACCCTCCTCCTTGACAACCCCTTACCCTCCTTCTTGACAACCCCTACCCTCCTTGACAACCCCTTACGCTCCTTGACAACCCCTTACTCTCCTTGACAACCCCTTACCCTCCTTCTTGACAAACCCCTTACCCTCCTTGACAACCCTTTACCCTCCTTGACAACCCCTTACCCTCCTTCTTGACAATCTCCTACCCTCCTTGACAACCCCTTACGCTCCTTGACAACCCCTTACTCTCCTTGAAAACCCCTTACCTCCTTCTTGACAACCCCTTACCGCCTTCTTGACAACCCCTTACCCTCATTCTTGACAACCCCTTCCCCTCCTTGACAACCCCTTCCCCTCCTTGACAACCCCTTACCCTCCTTGACAACCCCTTACCCTTCTTGACAACCCCTTACCCTCCTTCTTGACAACTCCTTACCCTCCTTGACAACCCCCTACCTCCTTCTTGACAGCTCCTTACCCTCCTTGACAACCCCTTACCCTCCTTCTTGACCAACCCCTACCCTCCTTGACAACCCCTTACCTCCTTCTTGACAACTCCTTACCCTCCTTGACAACCCCTTACCCTCCTTCTTGACAACCCCTTACCCTCCTTGACAACCCCTTACCCTCCTTGACAACCCCTTCCCTCCTTCTTGACAAGCCCTTACCCTCCTTGACAACCCCTTACCTCCTTCTTGACAACCCCTTACCTCCTTCTGACAACCCTTTACCTCCTTCTTGACAACCCCTTACCCTCCTTGACAACCCCCTAACCTCTTTCTTGACAACCCCTTACCCTCTTTCTTGACAACCCCTTACCCTTCTTGACAACCCCTTACCCTCTTTCTTGACAACCCCTTGCCCCCTTTCTTGACAACCCCTTAACCTTCTTGACAACCCCTTAACCTTCTTGACAACCCCTTACCCTCCTTCTTGACAACCCCTTACCCGCCTTCTTGACAACCCCTTGCCCCCTTTCTTGACAACCCCTTACCCTCTTTCTTGACAACCCCTTGCCCCCTTTCTTGACAACCCCTTGCCCCCTTTCTTGACAACCCCTTAACCTTCTTGACAACCCCTTACCCTCCTTCTTGACAACCCCTTACCCGCCTTCTTGACAACCCCTTGCCCCCTTTCTTGACAACCCCTTACCCTCCTTTTTGACAACCCCTTGCCCCCTTTCTTGACAACCCCTTACCCTTCTTGACAACCCCTTACCCTCCTTCTTGACAACCCCTTGCCCCCTTTCTTGACAACCCCTTACCCTCCTTCTTGACAACCCCTTACCCTTCTTGACAACCCCTTACCCTTCTTGACAACCCCTTTCCCTCCTTCTTGACAACCCCTTACCCTCCTTCTTGACAACCCCTTAACCCTCCTTCTTGACAACCCCATCCCCTCCTTCTTGACAACCCTTTACTCTCCTTGACAACCCCTTACCCTCCTTGACAACCCCTTACTTCCTCCTTGACAACCCCTTACCCTCCTTGACAACCCCTTTCCCTCCTTCTTGACAACCCCTTACCTCCTTCTTGACAACCCCTTCGCCTCCTTCTTGACAACCCCTTCCCCTCCTTCTTGACAACCCCTTACCCTCCTTATTGACAACCCCTTACCCTCCTTCTTGACAACCCCTTACCCTCCTTGACAACCCCTTACCCTCCTTGACAACCCCTTACCCTCCTTGACAACCCCTTACCCTCCTTGACAACCCCTTCACCTCCTTCTTGACAGCCCCTTCCCCTCCTTCTTGACAATCCCTTACCCTCCTTGACAACCCCTTACCCTCCTCCTTGACAACCCCTTCCCCTCCTTCTTGACAACCCCTTACCCCCATTCTTGACAACCCCTTCCCCTCCTTCTTTACAACCCCTTACCCTCCGTGACAACCCCTTACCCTCCTTGACACCCCCTTCACCTCCTTCTTGACAGCCCCTTCCCCTCCTTCTTGACAATCCCTTACCCTCCTTGACAACCCCTTACCCTCCTCCTTGACAACCCCTTCCCCTCCTTCTTGACAACCCCTTACCCTTCTTGACAACCCCTTACCCTCCTTCTTGACAACTCCTTACCCTCCTTGACAACCCCCTACCTCCTTCTTGACAGCTCCTTACCCTCCTTGACAACCCCTTACCCTCCTTCTTGACCAACCCCTACCCTCCTTGACAACCCCTTACCTCCTTCTTGACAACTCCTTACCCTCCTTGACAACCCCTTACCCTCCTTCTTGACAACCCCTTACCCTCCTTGACAACCCCTTACCCTCCTTGACAACCCCTTCCCTCCTTCTTGACAAGCCCTTACCCTCCTTGACAACCCCTTACCTCCTTCTTGACAACCCCTTACCTCCTTCTGACAACCCTTTACCTCCTTCTTGACAACCCCTTACCCTCCTTGACAACCCCCTAACCTCTTTCTTGACAACCCCTTACCCTCTTTCTTGACAACCCCTTACCCTTCTTGACAACCCCTTACCCTCTTTCTTGACAACCCCTTGCCCCCTTTCTTGACAACCCCTTAACCTTCTTGACAACCCCTTAACCTTCTTGAAAACCCCTTACCCTCCTTCTTGACAACCCCTTACCGCCTTCTTGACAACCCCTTGCCCCCTTTCTTGACAACCCCTTAACCTTCTTGACAACCCCTTACCCTCCTTCTTGACAACCCCTTACCCGCCTTCTTGACAACCCCTTGCCCCCTTTCTTGACAACCCCTTACCCTCCTTTTTGACAACCCCTTGCCCCCTTTCTTGACAACCCCTTACCCTTCTTGACAACCCCTTACCCTCCTTCTTGACAACCCCTTGCCCCCTTTCTTGACAACCCCTTACCCTCCTTCTTGACAACCCCTTACCCTTCTTGACAACCCCTTACCCTTCTTGACAACCCCTTTCCCTCCTTCTTGACAACCCCTTACCCTCCTTCTTGACAACCCCTTAACCCTCCTTCTTGACAACCCCATCCCCTCCTTCTTGACAACCCTTTACTCTCCTTGACAACCCCTTACCCTCCTTGACAACCCCTTTCCCTCCTTCTTGACAACCCCTTACCTCCTTCTTGACAACCCCTTCGCCTCCTTCTTGACAACCCCTTCCCCTCCTTCTTGACAACCCCTTACCCTCCTTATTGACAACCCCTTACCCTCCTTCTTGACAACCCCTTACCCTCCTTGACAACCCCTTACCCTCCTTGACAACCCCTTACCCTCCTTGACAACCCCTTACCCTCCTTGACAACCCCTTCACCTCCTTCTTGACAGCCCCTTCCCCTCCTTCTTGACAATCCCTTACCCTCCTTGACAACCCCTTACCCTCCTCCTTGACAACCCCTTCCCCTCCTTCTTGACAACCCCTTACCCCCATTCTTGACAACCCCTTCCCCTCCTTCTTTACAACCCCTTACCCTCCGTGACAACCCCTTACCCTCCTTGACAGCCCCTTCACCTCCTTCTTGACAGCCCCTTCCCCTCCTTCTTGACAATCCCTTACCCTCCTTGACAACCCCTTACCCTCCTCCTTGACAACCCCTTCCCCTCCTTCTTGACAACCCCTTACCCCCATTCTTGACAACCCCTTACCTCCTTCTTGACAACCCCTTACCCTCCTTGACAACCCCTTACCCTCCTCCTTGACAACCCCTTACCCTCCTTCTTGACAACCCCTACCCTCCTTGACAACCCCTTACGCTCCTTGACAACCCCTTACTCTCCTTGACAACCCCTTACCCTCCTTCTTGACAAACCCCTTACCCTCCTTGACAACCCTTTACCCTCCTTGACAACCCCTTACCCTCCTTCTTGACAATCTCCTACCCTCCTTGACAACCCCTTACGCTCCTTGACAACCCCTTACTCTCCTTGAAAACCCCTTACCTCCTTCTTGACAACCCCTTACCGCCTTCTTGACAACCCCTTACCCTCATTCTTGACAACCCCTTCCCCTCCTTGACAACCCCTTCCCCTCCTTGACAACCCCTTACCCTCCTTGACAACCCCTTACCCTTCTTGACAACCCCTTACCCTCCTTCTTGACAACTCCTTACCCTCCTTGACAACCCCCTACCTCCTTCTTGACAACTCCTTACCCTCCTTGACAACCCCTTACCCTCCTTCTTGACCATCCCT
>NC_074679.1:10351906-10356906 GCF_029448725.1 Salvelinus fontinalis
CCTTTCCTCACTCACCTCCCACTGCATATTTTCTTCCTCTCCTCCAGAGGGATGTGTCTGAGTAGTTAAGGTCCCCCCCCCCCCACACACACACACACCTATAATGAATGATGTGTCATAGACGGTGACTCAGCCGGACAGTAGAGGCTCTCCATCCATATGATCGATTAGCCATCCTGGACACCTCTAATTCAGCTGAAAAGGACAAAAACATCAACAAACAGGGAGGTTTCTGTTGGTCTCTCTGCCTCGCTCCTATCCCTGACCCCCTTAACCCTGTAGTTCCATTCTTCTCTGGTTTCTGTTAGTTTAGTTAGACACGTTATAATTAACCTGTTGGGGATGGGGGCGCTGTTTAGACTATTTATGCTAATGTGGCTAATTTTTTAAACGGCTTCCCACAAAATCCTTGATCGTACAATATGCATATTATTATTATTATTGGATAGAAAACAGTCTATAGTTTCTATAGGAGTTGAAATTTTGTCTCTAAGTGGAACAGAGCCCATTCTACAGCAATTTCCCTGACATGGAGTCAGATTTGAGAAATGTTGGCCACTCTTCTGAAGTCATTTAAAAGGGCACTGTCGTTGCTATGACTATACGGACACTTCTTACGTCTTCCCCTGGATGCCTTTACGTGATGACGATTCCAACGGTGTCGATTGCGCGTTCACAGGCCCTACAAATCAAAAAACCCTGAAGCTAGTCATTCTTTGGGAGCTGCGTCATGAGCCTAGAGGACCCCGGCGCGCACCTGTTCCAAGCGTTAGTTTAGCCTGTTATATTTCTCCGGTCATCTTTTCACTCGTTATAGGAGTTAAAAACATCATAAGGTAGTTAATTTAAAGCGTTTTATAGCAATTTATATCCGTTTAGTGCGATTTTGGGACATTTCTTTTTGCAACGATGTGAAAAGTTGGGCACGCTTTTCAGTTCATCCCGAACGCAGTTGACATTTCCACATGGCAAGAGGACAGCTTTCCACCAAAAGACGATTTCTCCCAAGAAAGGATCCTTTGCCCAAGATACTGATGGAAGAACAGCTCAAGGTAGGACATTTTTATTATGATAAATCGTGTTTCTGTCGAAACATTTTAGTGGCTTAGGACGCCATGTTTTTTGACGTAGCTTCGCTTGGCGCAAACTGTATTGAAAAGTAAGGATAAATTAAAAAATGTAATAACGCAATTGTATTAAGAATTAAATTGTCTATCAATCCCTGTCCACCCTATATTTTTTAGTCACGTTTATGAGTATTTATGTATAAGAGTAGATCACTGTCTAAGTGGCGCAAGGACATTTTCTTTACCAGCTTGTCTACATTTCACATTGTCTAACCATGATTTTGGTGGCTAAATATAAACATTTGCGATCAAACTCTATATGGAATGTGTAATATGATGTTACAGGAGTGTCATCGGAAGAATTCTGAGAAGGTTAGTGAAAAAATTAATATCTTTTGGCGATGTTGACTTTTATCGCTCACTTTGGCTAGAATCAATGCTGGGCTGCTAATTGCTATGTGCTAAGCTAATATAACGATTTATTGTGTTTTCGCTGTAAGACACTTAGAAAATCTGAAATATTGTCTGTATTCACAGGATCTGTGTCTTTCGATTCGTGTATGCTGTGTATTTTTACGAAATGTTTGATGATTAGTAGTTAGGTAAACACGTTGCTCATTGTAATTATTCTAGTCCATTTGTGATGGTGGGTGCAATTGTAAACTATGCCATCTACCTGAAATATGCACTTTTTTCTAACAAAACCTATCCCATACCATAAATATGTTATCAGACTGTCATCTAATGAGTTTTTTTGTTGGTTAGGGGCTATAAATATCTTAGTTTAGCCGAATTGGTGATGGCTACTGGTGTTGGTGGACAAATAAAAGATGGTGGAATATGCTAATGTGTTTTTAGGTAATAGATGTACATCTTTACATATTGTGTCTTCCCTGTAAAACATTTTAAAAATCGGAAATGTTGACTGGATTCACAAGATCTGTGTCTTTCATTAGCTGTATTGGACTTTAATGTGTGAAAGTTAAATATTTTAAAAATATATTTTTTTTGAATTTCGCGGCACTGGTTTTTCAGTGGGGGGGGGGGGGGTGTGCCGCTAGCGCCACGCTGATCCTAGACAGGCTAACTAACTTTCCCCTTTCCCAAGGACAGAGAGAGCGAGAAGGAGAGAGAGATACAGGGGGGTGGGGGGGGGGGGCAGAGAGAGAGAGACAGAGACGTAGAGAAAGAATGAGAGAGAGAGGGAGGAGAGAGAGTGGGAGGACAAAGAGAGTTATTCTACCAGATGACTTGAGCAGGTCAGCTGTTGATTTACTTCCACCCTCCCACAATTGCTAATAACCTGCAACTGCCTGACTATATGTGATAAAGGAAAAATGGGAGGCCCTGAAAATAGAAAATACTCTGTAGGCTACCGTCGGAGATGGTGGAACGATTTTTGGGCGGGGGGGAGTATTGTTTTGGGCCTAGTTTAGATATGTTTCTGCTTTTAATTTCCAACATTTTGGTAGGATATTTAATAGTCAACTTGTCTTTAACTAGATACATGTATCTTCTCTTCTGTCATTATATGTTGTCCTAGAGCACTAAATAAACCCTGGCTCACCAGAATAATGTCATCATTCGATAGAATGATTCAATCTAGATGACATCGGTAAAGTTTTCTTCTGTCATCTCTGATTCTCTTGAGGAGCAAAGAGATTTAGAGACTGGGGAGAAAATGCAATAACCCCCAAAAAATCTGAAAGATTTTCTGTGCAATTTTGTTTCTCAGTTAGACCGGCTGTAAGGAAATAGAAAACTATGAAAACGACCCAACGTGTTTCTGATAAGATTTCAGTTTGGTTTGGATTAAATATTTCATGTGGTTGAAATACTATCAGCTTATATGATGCTGACAAAGATACCACCTCTACAGATGGTCCTTAACTGTGGTTGAAATACTATCAGTTGTTATGACGCTGACAAAGATAACAACTTTACAGACAGTCCCTAAAGGTGGTTGAAATACTATCAGCTGTTATGACGCTTACAAAGGTAGCACCTTTACAGACGGTCCCTAACTGCACATTCACATTCTCTCAAAATGCTGAAAGAAATAAATCATATTTTTCTACTCTAACCTGTATCCCCTGACTCAGTACCGGTACCCCCTGTATATAGCCTCCACACTGACTCGGTACCGGTACCCCCTGTATATAGCCTCCACACTGACTCAGTACCGGTACCCCCTGTATATAGCCTCCACACTGACTCGGTACCGGTACCCCCTGTATATAGCCTCCACACTGACTCGGTACCGGTACCCCCTGTATATAGCCTCCACACTGACTCGGTACCGGTACCCCCTGTATATAGCCTCGTTATTGTGTGACTTTTTATTATTTTTTTGCTTTAGTTTATTTGGTAAATATTTTCTTAACTCTTCTTGAACTGCACTGTTGGTTAAGGGCTTCACGACAAGGTCTACACTTAATGTGACAAATAAAGCTTGATTTGATATTATTTCTTCCCTTGTAAAAATGTTGTCTACATTTGGTGTATAATTTTACTGCAGGAAATGCTTAAGTCTGCAGGAGTTAACATTAAGGCTTTGTGAGAGGTTATAGACCTACAGTCAGTGTCCAGATTTCACTTTCCATTTAACCCATCTGAACAGTAGGCTACAGTTCCCTCGACATGCCATAAGCCTATTTGAAGTCCCGTCTTGTGACTATCGCATTTATATGGCGCCTCACAATCATCACATCATAACATAGACAGTACTGCTATCATCCTCTTCCACCACTTCACACAACTTCTGGCTCTCCCTTCTCTTTATTTTCAACTCTCCATTTCGCAGCTTTTCTCTTATTGAATTAAACTCTGACATTGTCCTTTCTGTGCCTCAGTGGATCAAAGTTAACTTACCAACTGTAACTGTTACCAAAAGCATTTGGCGATTGGTGTGTAATACATGTAGCGATTGGCGTGTAGGATATTTGGCGATTGGTGTGTAGGATATTTGGCGATTGGCGTGTAGGATATTTGGCGATTGGCGTGTAGGATATTTGGCGATTGGCGTGTAGGATATTTGGCGATTGGCGTGTAGGATATTTGGCGATTGGCGTGTAGGATATTTGGCGATTGGTGTGTAGGATATTTGGCGATTGGCATGTAGGATATTTAGCGATTGGCGATTGGCGTGTAGGATATTTGGCGATTGGCGTGTAGGATATTTGGCGATTGGCGTGTAGGATATATTTGGCGAATGGCGTGTAGGATATTTGGCGATTGGCGTGTAGGATATTTGGCGATTGGCGTGTAGGATATTTGGCGATTGGCGTGTAGGATATTTGGCGATCTGCGTGTAGACTATTTTGGCGATTGGCGATTGGCTAGTCGGCTATTTTGGCGATTGACGTGTAGACTATTTGGCGATTGGTGTGTAGGATATTTGGCGATTGGCGTGTAGGATATTTGGCGATTGGCGTGTAGGCTATTTGGCGATTAGCGTGTAGGATATTTGGCGATTGGCGTGTAGGATATTTGGCGATCTGCGTGTAGACTATTTTTGCGATAGGCGATTGGCTAGTCGGCTATTTTGGCGATTGACGTGTAGACTATTTGGCGATTGGTGTGTAGGATATTTGGCGATTGGCGTGTAGGATATTTGGCGATTGGCGTGTAGGCTATTTGGCGATTAGCGTGTAGGCTATTTGGCGATTGGTGTGTAGGATATTTGGCGATTGACGTGTAGACTATTTGGCGATTGGTGTGTAGGATATTTGGCGATTGGCGTGTAGGATATTTAGCCAATTGGCGTGTAGGATATTTAACGATTGGCGTGTAGACTCTTTTGGCGATCGGCGTGTAGACAATATTGGCGATTGGTGTGTAGACTATTTGGCAATTGGTGTGTAAGATATTTTGTGTAAGTATGGTTAGACCCAAAAGTTTAGGATTACACACTGATGCCAGATAGCCTAAAAA